>NC_086337.1:11948874-12248874 GCF_032445375.1 Bacillus rossius redtenbacheri
AAAATTATTGATTTCAAAAGTTTTGTTGTTTTCCAACATAAAAATAATGTAAATTAGTTATAAGTGTTTGGTTATGTTAAATAAATTAAATTAATCTAAATTTTTATAAGTGTTAGGTTGACTTCAATTAGCAACATTAAAAATACTAATTTTGGTTCGGGACAAGTCATATTCAATTTTTAAGTTTTTTTTTTTTTTTTTCACTTTAACCAGTTCCTCAAGGAAAATTTTTTTTTTTCAACTTTCACGGAATATTAATAAAATATGTGATTTACACAATTTCAGGTTTACCTAGAGTTAAGTATGTTTCATTATTAAAAACTGTCTGATTTGGGTCATTTGGTTGTATGTTATGTTTACAGTAACACTATATTTAATGGTCTTAAAAATCAATATAGCTCTGTAAATTGGGTAACTGTTTTGAAATATGAATACTCTGTTTCAGTAAAAATATATTGACTGTAAATTTATTTCACAATGACAACAAGATTTCAAGAGACGAGAGTAAATCTGTGCTGGTATCTCCCATTGTAATACATGGGAATTCCAATTTCGCGGGCGTTCCTTTAGGCAAAGCCACCAGGGTCGCTACTGTCGGGTGACGTCAGATTTCACCATGTTAAAAGGCTCGAGTTTTCTGTATTGTCATTCTAAAATATTTGGTTTAACCCTCCACCACCACCCCCCCCCCCCCCCAACACTCCTACTACCAAACGCTCATTGCGCACAGTGACCTTGACTATCCAGGGTGGACAGCATTACCTCCCGTAAATGGTTTCACGAAACTGTGACTGCACTGCCACCATTCACATTCGCAATTTTTTTTTTTTTTTTACAGAAACGCACATATTTTTTAAATTACAAGCCGGCCTCCGTATCTCAGTCGGTAGCGCGCCGGTCTGCGGTGCGAGAGGCCCCGGTTTGAATCCGAGCTTGGGCATGGATGTTTATGTTTGTCCATTTAGTACGTAAGTTTGAAGGTTAGTTTATAAGTAAATAATAACAGGTGTAATAGTAATTAAACATCGACTAGGTCACTTGCCATATTAGTTTGTCCATAACGAATTTTGGCAACTGACTATCTACAGTTATGATCCAATCCGTATCTTAAAACAATGAAAGTCCTATACTTATTAACTAAAAGTTTCTACTATAAACACTGTTTACTTCTGACACAATTCAGGCCTACGTAGGTATAAGTCGACCTTTTCGAGTATCATCCCTTTGAAATGCCTAAAATATTATTTAAGTAGAAACATTTCATTCTTAGTATACAGTAGTACAAGAGAACTGAAAACACAGTTCCTAAGTGAAGTGAGTTTTAAGGGCTATGAACAGCTACGGTGAGTATGGAACAGCACCTACCTAAAAGGGTGGGGCAAAGGGGAAAACTCCGAGAAGACCCGACGACTAGTGACATCGTCCGGCACGATTTCCACTTACAAACAATCCACTCGGTAGCAGCGGCCATGCAGTTAATAAGTACCTATACGTGTCTGCTTATTTTCCCTAATAACAATTCAGTAAACTTTTCTTAAACATAGAAACAATGTACACGTTTTGACAGTAACGAAAATCAGACTACTCGCCCGAACAAGAATTTACTTTGCATTTCAAAGTGGATATACTGTAGGCCAACTCTTTCGTAGCTCGAGGAAACTGTAGTACTCGTAAAAAATGTTTTATCGCTATTACAATAATTGGAATTTCAAATATTTAAACTTCTTAAAGAAAACACCTTTTATTTTTGTAAATACAGTGCTCCATCAGTTTTAATTATTTTAAGTTTAGCCTTAAGTAACTAATACATCAATCATAAAAGGTCAATAATTTGGTGCAGTGTTAAAAATCCTTGAATATTTGTGACATCCCTTGTTGGAGTGACGATTTTTAAATACCTAGTTGAATGTAATTTTTGGTTAACATAATACGGTCTTCATTTCTTAAAAGGTAAAGGTCTATAGTCAGCTCATGTTAGTTGGACCTAAGGTTTGGCCTAGACCGGCGTTTGAGCCCGTATGTTATCTTGAATAATGGAATACTTGTGTGCCCAATGCTATGTTACCACGGCGTAAAAAAACAGTGTCTTGATTGTTATTGTAATACTTCACTAACGGACTACAGACGAATGCTTAAATAACAATTAGGTAGACATATCTCTCTACATTTTATTGCGAGTTAGAATTTGTATAGGTATTATACATAAATTTAAAAAAAAAAATAATTTCTTAGGAAACCAAATCAATACGTCCTTTATAATTGCTATAAATAGAACTTGTAAAAAGTGCACGGAGAAATAAAGATTGACGTAAGAGAGAATTTTATGCTTTCGTATAATATTTACTGAAGTTGAATAAATTCAGATTTAATATTTTTTTATTTTTAACGAATGTTTTGACAAATTTGACTTTATTTGTTTTATTATTATGTAGTTGAAATTTACAGAGAAGGTTTACGGCAAGCCACATCAATTAAGGCCTTTACAATTATCCGCAGTAAAAATGTGAATTAAAATTTAATTATTTGTATGTTTATGACCCAGAAATTTCGCAAACTATAGTTTCAATTTATATGGTTTGACGAAAGCAAATACGTATGTCTGTAAAATAACTTTTGTGAAGCCATTTGTCTTGTATCGCAAGGTCGGCAGCAACTTTCGTAATATCTCTTGTACGGGGAATTCAGGAATTCCCAGAAGAGTACGCTGCACCGGTTGATGTTGTTTACAACTACCGCACAATAACACGTGCTGTTTTTAAACTAAGGGAAAAATTGCCGCGGTGAGGGATGGTTAGTAGGACTTCGGCTGTTGTTCGGGTGCCACGCATATGATGGAAGCGGTACAAGTACCAGGCTTGCGGAAAGGGAGTGTATGGTATACGTGTGCTGGGCAAAATGGATACTTTTTCAGAGTTAACAAATTGAAAGAAGGAACTAGGTATCTACAGTGCGTGGAAAAAGAGGCAGTAGGGTGTAGGGCAACTGCAAGATTGAGATTTGATGATAGAAACAGCGTTATCGATATTAACTTGGGCAACCACTGCCACCAGCCTGACCCATCAAAATGCGCTGTACAGCTTCTGCAAGACAGAATAATCTCCCGCGCATCTACATCCAACATAAACTACAAAGTGGTGTATCAGGAAGAATGTTCAAGGTAAGATAAATATCTGTCTTTTAGTTAACTTACATATTTTTAAAAAGTACTGGATTTTTATTTTATAACAGTTTAAAGTAAACTAAGTAACAATAAATTGAACATTATTGAACTGTATTTATAAAATTTACACTTTCGCTGGATGTAGCTGTTGATTTTTTTCGAAATATATTCTTGTCAACTTTCGCAATATTTATTTGAATACATTTTTTTTTTTTTGGCAGGGCTCCAGCTGACGTGGCCGGTCAAATAACATTCTTAAAGGTTAAACGAAAAATGTATCGCGAAAGGCAAAATAACCTTCCTAATATTCCACAGACGCTTGAGGAATATGCTGCCACCCTCTCCTCTGAAAGGTTCAAAGAAAAATTTGGAATGGTTGATGGCCAGCCTTTTTTTCGGCAAATCGTAGGAGAGGCCGATACGCAGTCCGTGGTTTTTATTATTGATGGAATGGTCCCAGTTTTGGCAGAAGCTAAAGAAGTCCACTTTGACGGTACCTTCCAGGTTGTACCGAAAATGCCAAAGTGTATGCAGCTGCTGACGATTATGGCGATTTCATATGGGCATGTAAGTATACATCTACGTAGATAGAAAACTATTTGCATTGAGTCATAATGTCGATAACATTTTATTCCTACTTGCGAAACGTGAAAATTCTTTAACAAGTTTCCTAACTACATATTGTAATACCGCAATATAAACAAGAATTTGAATATTCGATACAATTTATTAGCCTCAACTGCAAACATTATTGCAGTGCAAGATTACAAAAATATTTTGGATTAAATTTACATGTATGTACTATTGCGTTTATCTGTTTAAAAATTTGAATGATATGAGTAATATATAAATTTTACACATCATGTCAAAATTTCTGTGTCAGCTGATTTGGTAATTTGTTAGACCTCATGGAACTGAGATTCTAAATCCATGTTCATTTTTACGTTGTTGTAAACGCTGATACTGCACTGAATTTGTTAAAATTTCCCGATTGTGAGGACAGTTTTTTGTACTCAAATACTATTGGTACATAACTCGCATATGTAACACGCATAAACTTAATAGTAACAAAAACCTTTTTTAGCCTATTTCGTTGAGGTGTTTAAAACTGTTCTCTTCCTTAACTTCGTGCATGTACCTAGTAGTTTAAGATTTCAAAATTCAATGGCATATTTCTATTATACAAATGTTTCACTCCATTGAGTATATATTAGGCGCTCTTTTTTAAAACACGCATTAGATTTTTGTTGTTGGTCCTGGGAGTCAAATGTACAAAAGGTGTAGGCCCACCGTAAAACGGGGGTGATTAAAGATACTTAAGGAAATATTTTTTTCGTGTCAAAGAAATTGTTTCTGACTAAAAATTACAGGTAATGATTTATCTACCGAAATATAGTACAAAATAGCAATTATCTCGGCATAGTATTTTTTTTTTAAGTTTTTACTTTATATAACTTTGTCCAAGTTGCGCCCCATCTGTCCCAAATTAACCCGTATTACGATATTTAAAAACCATTTGCGTAACACTATTTTTGTCGCTAACGCAATACTGATATTACATTTTCCTCATCGCCATATCTACTCGAATTTCTTTCTCTGTTCTGTTGCTAGACCGAAATATTTTCTTTAATCCAAACAGGATGCCGGTATCGTAAAACCACTAAGTAACTTCGTAACAAATAACGTTTACAATTTTTTTTCACAGGAAAAAAACTAATACTTTTGATAATAAATCGACATGCTATGGGCTTAACGATTACTCAGTTAATAAGCAAAAATATTCTATAATATGTCCCAAAAAATTGAAGTAAAACAGCAAACACAATGTGAGACAAACTTACGTAACAGGTTAACTATATTGGCAACAGTTGGGTTAAAAAATATAATTCTTTTCTAGCAGCCATGGCCTAAAGTTGAAGTTGTGTATTTATTCTTCTGATTATGCGTGAATGTGTGTAATGTGTATGAATTATTTTATGAAAATTTAGTAGTAAATTTTAGAATTGTTTATGTCTTGTTTATTTAATTTAAAAATTAGCATTATATAATATTTTTGTATCTGTTAAAACTAGGTTTAGATACCATTAGATAAATTTTTAAAATACTCTTCTTTAAATCAATGTTTATATAATATGATAATTTCATGTTTGCTAGTAGTGTTGTTAATTTAGTTTTATTTTTTATTTTGTTATTTTTCCCTATTCTATTTGTAAGTTATTTCGTTTTACTAAGCTAGGTATAGTTTTATTTTCATCTTGAACTTGCCTACTATATAATAATGTATGTGGTTGAGTGTAGACAAGGCACGCCTTATCTTCGCCATGTAAAACAAGACAATAAAATTAAATAAATAAATAAATAAATAAATATGGTCACACATGTCTCAGATAAAGTATCAGGATAGTTTACATAATGTTCGTGCAGCAACCTCTATATGATATTATAACTGTTATTAATATTGTTATTATTAAAATTTATGGGTTAAACATAAGGTTTTTAAATATATCTCCTGTTAATATGTTTTAAAGCTTTTTTTATCAAGTTTAACAAAGAACTGGAAAGAAAAGCCTGAACACTTTTTATTTACAGCACTTACGTGTATTGTGACTTTGACTTCCAGTAATAAATGTATGAGATTATGTAACTTTTTTGTGACATTATTTGTTTTGTCTGTACACAGGCATTTCCATGCGCTTTTGCGCTTATGAAAACACGTACGTTGAAGGCGTATGGAGAAGTGACGGCATACATTAAGAGTAGCGTACCAGAAATGAACCCTTCTGTAATCATGGGGGACTACGAGATCGCTCTAAAAAGAGCATTGTCGGCAGAATTTCCAGATAGTTCTATAGTCGGCTGTTGGTTTCATTACTGCAACGTAAGAACTCTACAATACGTAGGCCTATATTTATATTTATTGGCATGAGTATATTTATTGGCATGAGAATTGATTCTTGCAGATTGTTTGTGATAAAAAATACTTTGAGGTTATTAGTGATAAATGTATACAGAAAAGTATTATCAAAGTCTGTTGTGTTAGTCCAGATATAAAACCAGCTTATTACAACCACTTATCTTTGATTTCTTACTTACATATTTACTGCACATATAGGCCTATTGTGTGTATTAGTATCTTAATGTAACGTGATAATTTTAACTTTGAATGTTGTATTGTCAAAATCTGAATAGAACTTGGATATTCAATATGTTCTCTCTTTATATTTATCTATGTTTTATAACTGTAGGCCTGTAGGGTCGAGAGAGGTGATTCTGATCACGGGCAAACCCGAGTAAGTTGGCATTTTTTGAAACTACAATAATGTGCGTATTTTTTCTGGAAGGGATTTTTTTTGTGCAGAATTACTTTTTTCTAAAATGTAAAATAAACTACAGAATAATTTTGTATTTGGTAATAAAGGTTTTAATATCACTTCCAATATGCATAAACATTGCAACGCTTATAACTTTAACTCGTAAATGGTTCCTCGCTAGAAGTAAAAAGGTTTCTTTCGAAGCACAATTTTTATTACACTATAACATATAACCAATTTTGAAAATACTGTAGTGTATTTTCATAATTAAATTAACTAAATCTATTCTTTTTTCTGTAAAGATTTTTTTTTGTTTAAAAAATGACTCTGGATCGTAACTATAAATTTTCCAAATGAAAATAAGCATTGTTTCAGAACTTACTACCCGTAATAATTGTAATACCTTTTTATTAATTAAAATATTTCTGCGTCCATTTTCTTTAAGTAACAACATATTAATTGCTTGGTATCCCTTTCAATTTCCAAAAAAAAAAAAAAAAATAGTTCAAGCAGGACAATAGATAGACTTTATCACAGTGATACTACGTCTCGCAAAACGTTTATAGAGAGAAACGAAACTAAAATACAAAATGCAAAAAATTAATATTTAATGATTCTCAGACATGTACAAAATTAAATAAGAATTATATATTGGACGCAGTTTACGAGCAGTGGTAAATACTCTCGGTTTTCTCTCACGATAAAATGTGTAGGCTATATAAAAAAATAGTTGATTTTTTGTAAAAAATATTTTGCGCCGAAGTATTTATTAAAGTATGCAATAAAAAAATTGCGTTCAAGTTTATGTTTATTTACAACCAGTATTTAACTGAAGCGAGTGAACTGAACCCTCTTTACGTTTAAATATTGGAGGTATACTTAACGTGTCAAAACTGATAGGCTGGCAGTACAAATTACAATATTTCATCACCATTTACACTGTTTAAAATTCATGGAGAGCATTCAAAATATTTATCTTTAAGCCAGGTTTTTAAGACTTGTAAATAATCACTGTAAGTTACGGGATAGGTTAAAAGTTTAAATTCTAGAATATAAATTAGTCTCTTGAATGCACAACAATTGTAAAGACACAAATTTGGGAAAGTGATAGAACAATATCAATTGTAGGGTATTTTCAGTTATGAAGTTGTTAGTTTGTATCTAATTACAAAATGCATTTCAGGCTATTCTGAAGAAGTCACTTATGCTGGGATTGAAGAGACTTTTGCAAACCAATTCAGATGCGCACATGGCATGCAAGATGTTGATGTCACTAGCTTTGCTACCAGAAAACAAAATTTTAGAAGGAATCGAGGCTATCGAGAGATATCTTCAGCAACGCGGTCTTTTGAGGGAATTCAGTCAGTTGTTGAGGTAAGTTACCGACAGCTTAATTAACATATTTTAAAAGTCTGTCGTCATACTAAATGGTGCAATGAAACATAAATATGTAACCACTGTAATACACATTAAAACTAATGAAATGAATCTTCACATATATTGTAGGAGTAAATCTTTACTTATGATTTCCTTTTGCTTATGTTTTTTTCCTGCAGGTATCATCGAAAACAGTGGTACGAGAGAGTAGGCCCTTCCTGCGTGTCAGTGTTCAACAAGACAAGAAGAACGAACAATGACCAGGAGAGCTTCCATGCGTCTCTCTCAAAAATTGTAAAAGTGATACACCCAAACATATGGCAATTCACTGGTATGAAGAATTTTGCAAATCTATTAGCTTTCTTTCCATTATTCATTCAGTTAATTTTTGACGTTAGAAAGACAAAGTTATTTTTTTTTGTATTATTTGTATTGAGTTTCATTTATTTTATAAACACATTTTAAATAAAGTACAAACCTACAATTAAATTTATAAATAATAGCGTATATTAAAATGTAATCTCCAATAATACATTATTTTGATGTGGACTCATCTTGTATTACTTGATAAGATTATTAAAAATCGGAATAATCGCCAAATTGAATGACCGTTCCACGTCATTGCAATTTAATAATAATTTTTTAAACTGCAAGTTTAATATGTAAGTTATTTTACATTTTAGATGCCCTCATCACTTCCGCAAGCCACGCTGTTAGAGAGCACATCGCTGTTGCACAGCATGGCGAAGAAATAAGGAGGGAAAAGAAAAGAAAATATCGCCTCCAAGACAAGAAGATAACTAAATGCACAGACAAACTTGTTTCTGGCCAGTTAACCATTTCAGAATTCCTGAGTAAAACCAGTAGTTGCTTAAACACTCTAGTAAAAAAGAGACTTGGAGAAGACATTTTTTATGAAGAAACAGACGAGCCATTGCTGGACTCTCTTGACGATGACTTCCCTCAGGACATGCAGACTACAGGTAATTATAATTTATTAAATTAATTTCAAAATGTAAAAAAATATAACCTTATTTTACCTGTGGAATGAAAGTGAAGTCCACGCGGCAGTTATGACTACTTAGAATTATTAAACTCTTGCGATTATGCATAAAACATTCTTCACCTACCAAGGTGGTGCAGAGATGATATGTTGTACATGCATTTGGTTTGAATACTGTCGTAGGTTTCCCATTATTTCCCGCGGAATACCTAGAATCAATTTTAGAGTTTTTTAAAACGCTATTTATTGGTTGAAGTACATGTCATTAAATTTTTTCTGTAGGATTGTGTGTGTTTTACTCGTATCCAGTGACCGTGCTGTCGACGAGGCGTTAAATCAAATTTATCTACGCGATCAGCAGATAATATTTGAAGAGGGTGGGAGAACTATATCTTTAGAAATATTTTTTACATGTTGTTAATTTATTAAACAAATATTTTTGAAAATTATTTTCTTGTTTGAAATTTTGTTCTTATTTTGAGTGTGTTATGTAATACTTAAGAAGGAACAGGCTGTTGCTTACATAATTGGGGGAGGGAGGGGTGTTACCTATTTACACCCACCCCCTATTAATTTTCAAGCACGCCCATGATAAAAATTTTAATAACGAACTTTATTTGTTACTCGAAACTAAAAGAATTTACCATTGATATCTCTTGAGCATCTTCTTAGCGAAGTGTGTGCTTGTATGCTAACATTATTTTGTTTGTCATTTTCAGAGGACGACGACCAGGGTATAACTGCCGCAGAACCTACAGCAGCTTATGAGGAAGAAGGTACGTATTACTTTCTTAAAATACCACATATCTCTAACATATACAAGATATGGAGAAGATTTTTCACATTATAAATTTTTAAAACTATAACGTTTTAATAATTGTGCAAAAACTTTTGTAGGCCATTTATGCAAGTAAATAACAAACTGTAAGTTTTGTTTTAGTTTTTAAAAAATAGGGATATATAACAACCCGCACAACTGGCAGCTTCCCTTACCTGAAATCTGGCTCCAAGCTACCTTACATAGGTCCAAAAAATCCTTGATTTGCGAGTTATTAATGACGAAACATAATGACACATCTGTTAAGACATTGGCAATGCATTAGCATTGGTTAAAATGTCATATGTAGAAACTCACAGTAAAGTGTTCGAAATGACATCCTCTTGCTTCGCACATGTCGGATTATGCACTGTCGCGCCATTTCAATACTCCTATGATGATGAATGGTTTTTCAGGCTTCCAATACACGTTTTCTGAAGTGTGTCTGCGTTTGGAATGTCCGCTGCATAAATGTATTATTTGAGGTAGCCCCACAAATAAAAATGCACCTGTGGAGGTGCAGGCCACAGAATATATCGCCATAGAGGATAAAAATTACAAAATATATTGTTGAATAGTACCTTGCAATGCATTGAACCATTCAATAATAACTCACAAACTGAGGAATTACGAACGTAGGCTATTGTAATGGCTTCACGGTTATTGCACGGCGGATATAGAGAAATGACAGATTAAGATATTTTTTTTCGCCCCTTTCAAGATTATTTTTGACGTGACGTCTAATAAATCGATGAACGCCAGCTGCACGCACGAAAAAGTGTCCCGTTACGCACATTGTCCCGTTTCGCTGTGTCCCGTTTCGCTCATTTTATATTGCTATTTGCTCACCTGAACCTCCTAGCATTGCTGCAGAGTCCGTGGCGCAAATATATTATTTTTGACTGCATCTTGGTGTTGGGTAAGCCATTTTCCGTCACATCATCCTTGAAACACTCCCATTCGTTTCCTACTTTTCCTATCATCGTCCTATCCTTAACAGAATAACACAGCTTGGAAGAAGTTAAATAGCAAACATGTATAAAAGTTATAGTTAAAATAATCTCTTCGTTAAAGTAATAAACATATTTGAATTAATGAGTGCATATAAAAGTAAATTTATCAATTAAATTGTAGATTTCATTTCACTCCTCCTTTGTGTCCATACAAAATAGTGATAATTCAATTTAAATGATTCAATTTTTTTCATAAAATTATGCAATCATTTCATCAATGTTTTGTTATGACGTTGTCACGTTAAACTATCGTCCGTAAACCGACTTTACAGACAACCAATTTTTGAGATAAAAGATAGCCTATGTCCTTCCCTTGGATAAAATCTATGTATCTCCTTGCCAAATTTCATTATAATCCGTTCAGCCGTTTAGTCGTGAAAAGGTAGCAAACGGAGTTTCTTTCGCATTTATAATATTAGTATGACTAGCCAATAGTTACGCTAACTATTTTTCCAGTGTTTATGAACCATCTACTTGTAATTATCAACCTGTGTTAAATAATATACAGTTAATACCTATACCGCTATACCTATCCCCTCAATTTCTGAAAGCTTAGTACACTGGGGTATCAAAACTTTAAAATCCTTTAAATCTAATGGCCCGGACGGCATTCCAAATATAATTATTAAAGGCTGCTCGCACTTATTAGTTCCTCTTCTGTTACATATTTTAAATTATAGTTTACAATTTTCTGTCTTCCCGAAATAATGGAAAACTGCTTAAGTAATACCTGTTCATAAAAAATGTTCTAAACTGGATGTTAACAATTACAGGCCAATATCTTTATTAATAGTTTTTCTAAAATATTTGAAAAAGTAATTTTTATATTTTTAAACTTCCAATTAAATAACTCTTTATCGTGTAACCAACATGGTTTCAGAAAAGGGTTAACGACCACCACTAATATACTTACGTTTCTTAATCCTATACACAGAGAGATTACTAATAGAGGACAGGTTGATGCCTGTTATTTTGATTTAGCCAAGGCCTTTGAAAAGGGTGAACCATCCAATATTTCTTAATAAATTATATAATTTTGACCTAAGTCAACACTTCATTAATTGGTTTTCTAATTATTTAATAAATAAGAGTTTTTATGTTACCATAAACAACTACAATTTTCCATTGTTCAATATCTCTTTAGGTGTTCCTCAAGGGGGCACATTATCACCTCTTATTTTTAATTAATATATTAATGACCTAACCCAATGCCTCACCAATTCTACAGGAGTACTTTTTGCTGATGACGTTATAAACTTCCTCACGTAGAACTCTTGCTCTTATCAAATTTATAACGTTTTATGCTACCAATTCAGATTAAATTCTCTCCCTCTATTTCTCTTTAATAAGATCCAAATTATAATATTGTTCAATAATCTGGAGTGGCATCAAGTCTACAGATATAAATAAATTAGAAAGTATACAAACTAAATTAATCCAATTACTTACTTCTAAAAACCTACCTTCACCTATATTAACTCATCTTTCTGTGCGTAGAGCATATTTAGATTCTCTTTTTGTTGATAATTGTTTTAGCTCCAAAATTAATTGTTTTTACCTTCTAGAATATCCAGATTAAAAATTCCTCAATTCAATTTCCGTATATAACAAACATGCTGTACTGTGTATAATTATAACGACATAATATATAGATTAATCACGAATCACAGTAATCAATTGTCTAAACCTAAGAATATATCCTCTTAATGTTTTCTAGTCACATGTTATTAATTAGTTGCAAATCAGTGTCCTATGTTTATGTTGTGTTTGTTCTATGCTTATGTTGTGTTTGTTTTGTGACTGGATTTACTTACTGTATTAGTGTCTGCATCTATATCTGTATCTGTCTTCATCACTGCAGATGTGTAATGTTTAAAACCCATTAAGAGCCAACTTCGCTGCAGTTTATATATATATATATATATATATATATATATAATTTTTTTTCAACTGTGTGAAATTTTACATACAGCTGATTATTTTTCTTACTATTTAAAAAAACATTTTGTTAGAAATAAAATAATGTGGACTATATAAATAACAACATGAATTAAAACCGCTAAATACTATGTGGTCGTTATGTTTGATAAGTAAAGGAGCTAGTTTAGAAAGCCCAGGATATTCGTTGGCTAGATTTATTGACCACTGTCTTTTATTGTAACAACAGTTAGTAAATTCCCAGTAATTTAAGACGACTTAACCTAATAACTATACTGTGTAGGTCAAGACATAATATTTATTAAAGTCCAAAACACAATCAATTCCTATGCCACCTGCTTTTTTTAAGTAATAAAGTCTGTTACTTAGCGATTTATTAGCACTTTTTCACAAACAGACGTACAAAAACATTTGGTTAAAATATTAGTTATACTGATATATGTTAAGTAACTAAACATTATATTGGGGTTCCAGATGTTCCAGCTGGAACCTGCTTCGTCTGCAAAATAGCCGATAAAGTGTTCACAATTGTGCCTTGTGGACATCACGGTGTCTGCGGAAATTGCAAGACGCAACTGGAATTGTTAGGCAGAAGAACTTGCCCATATTGCAGAAAGGAGGATGTTTCGTACGTTTTAGTCAGAAATGTTTAGATTTAATAAAATGGAATTCGTGCGTAGACTTAAGTAAATTTGTATTACTTGTATTACTTGAATTACTGTATTAAAAGTTAAAATTATCCATACGTGTTCATGTATTATTTCCACATGTAAGTATGTTAAATATTCAACACCTACAGAAACGAAATTACGATTCATGCTGTATTGTAAGTTCAGATTTTGCTTGACTTCATGTCGCACAATTAATTGTTTTTCTCACGCTATTTTAAAACTTTTTGTTCCAAGAGGTAATACAAATTTGAAATATTACAGCAAAATGCATTCATACCTTTGCCGACAAATATTTGATTTGTTATCTATTTAACTGCAAATTTTAAAAGCACACATCATTTGAACCTTCAACTTTTTTGTAATTTAGGCCTAATCACTGTTATTTATTCTATTAAATTCAAATTTAAAGCTGTGCTTATTAGGAGTAATTTTCGCACTCTATTTATAATCTAAAAAGTTATTGCCCTATAGCATTTATATATTTCCTACAGTTTTACGTCTCTGCGACGAGATGATTGCGCACACACCTTACACATCAGACAGAGACTGCTGGGAGGAATCATCAAGCATGGCCTTTGTTAAGGAACCGTCCCATTATGTGCCTAGAGTGATATAGAGAAATAATGGAAAACCGAAATTAATATGATCGAACCGGGGATGAAAACCGAACTCCTTTTGAGTGCAAGTTCACTCCTAGAAGGGTAAAATATGCACAATACTTATGCAGTTATACATAGGTATACTATGTACAAATCGTGCCCCCCCCCCCCCCCCCCAAAAAAATCAAAATCCGCTCTTGGCTGCTCACTCACTTATACAGCAGTATTTGTTTTCGGACACCAATAAACAGCAGCTTACCAATAGCCTGGCCTATTAAAACTGCCTGAAAACAAATTAAATATAGACAAATAAGATAAATATAGCTTAAGGTTAGTTGTTATAAATCAAATTCAAATCGAACCCAGATTACCTTGGATGGAGGCTGACTTGTCAATTGCAGAACCACCAAATCTTCTTCAGGTGTTAGTACTATAACTGAATTAAATGCACCAATTAAAGTAACTTTATAAAAGCCTAATCAAAATAACGTCATAAGCATTTTACAATAAACTAAAGGAAATAGTATTTAATGTAAGTACAATAAGTATAACATGCATTGAAAAATATTGCATTGTTAAAATGTTATTATTAAATATTTTCTAACTAGCTATAAAATGTCTACATGTCCACAACATATTCGTAATTTTCTAACATATGTTAAATAATAGTTAGATATACTAATTGTACGACTGTAATGCTTTTGCAACACATTCTTTGCCTTTATCACTTCTGACTGACTGGCAGGATTTTATTTATATAAGTACGGCCATAAAATAAAAATAAATTTTAGCGTTATTGCTTTTACAGGATCACGATGCATGATAGCTGCACTCTCAAGTTTCGACTTCTGAGCAAACGTTTTCTTCTTGGGACAGTACAATTGTTTCCTTCGCCCCATTGTTGTAAAATAACTATTAAGAAATCTTAGGCCCATTCTACAATGACAGGTAAACACTAGCAAGATCCCACGGAACCGAGCTTCTACAATAGCACGCCGACGGAGACGGATCCGCATGGACCAGCTCAGCAATGCTGAGGTCTTCCGTTTATGTTGCTCCGTTTGACCAATAGGAGCACGTTATTTTTTCACTGCTGTTCTCAAACTACGTTTGTGTTTTCATACTTACAACTAAAAGATATTTGTTTTTATTTATTTTTGTTAAATTTTAATTTTTTATTTGACAGAAACAAAATGGAAACAAGTGTTGTGTTTGAATTCTTCGCGTGTTTTTCGTGACGAATTTTAACTAACTGCTGATTTTTATGGTAAAATATTTTCTATATATATATATATATATATATATATATATATATATATATATATATATATATATATATATATATATATATATATATATATATATATATATATATATATGACAAGATGGAGAAAAACTTTAAAATGAAATGTTTAAACGTAAGACGAGGAGAGTTATGCCTTCCATTATTTCGGAATTCCTTTCCAAATGGCTATTTCTATATTTCCGGATATACTACCGTACATATACAAGGATTTAAAAAGTAATTAATTTGATACTCTTAGTTTTATGTGACGTCACGCTTGCTATTTACTGGCTGTTTTTCTTACGGGTCTGTGTAATTGTAGAAAGAGAAAAATACGGACGGAACGGAACAACGATCCGATCCATTTTCGTTTTCGGTCCCGTCTGTTCCGTTACCGTTGCATTGTAGAACAGGCCTTACTAGAAAAACGTAACGATTTTTCACTATACGCACAGTACCTACTGCATCACGGCAACGTATATTTATGGCAAACCCAATATAATATCTGACCTACGCTTTCGAACTGAACATACATATATTTAGTTTACATAAATATTCACACTGTCGGCTACGAAGTTGTCACGTTTTGTGTTCTGGACTTTCCGGCGCTCTTCGTTCACTTGGAAAAGAACAAACGAGTTAGTGACAACTGCGCGCCTTCCTTAGCCCACTGGCCGCGCCAAGCACCTCCCAGCAGCGCACTCCACGCATTCTAACGGGCTCTTCGGAAGCAACGTTTATCCTCGCGGTATAGTTCTTGGGCTCCTGCACAAACCAATTACCTTTCTTGAACGCAGTAAACGTACGAACGGGACCTAACTCTAGCTCTATCAGTTTACATACATGCTATTTTACAAATTCGTCGCTACGCTTTAATAAGATAAATTTATAATTAGGTGCATACAATTTATAGTAGCCAAGTAAATAATATTTGATTTATTATTTATTGCATCACACTAATTTCTATCTATGCTAGGCTCCAAATAAAGCCCCTGGGAATGAAAAAACAGCCAAATATGTTCACTAATTATACTTTCATAAAATCTGTAACATAAATACGAATGGTGCAAGAAAATATTATTAGGTGTACTATGCGTATTTTTTTTTTGTTAAACACATTTATACCGCAGTTAAATACGCATTTGCGGCTAGAACAAGATTTATTCTTAACATGAAAAAATTCACAAACCCCTGCGATAAGTCAGGAATTTATGAAATGTAATTTTCAAGACCCTAAAACCCCTGAATATCTCAACCGCACCATTTCAGCATTAGCCTTTCAGGAAACCATTGAAAACCGGAATCAATGTTTAAAAGTTGGACATTGTTTGGTACAAATATAAAACTAATATGATTGCGTCTAAACCACCTTAATACAATGCATCATTATGTTATGTAATCATTTTGCAAGACTTAAATGTTTTCCAAGCGTTTGAATAGCTACTTCAGTTAGGTATATATGTACCTCCACAGTGCACAATGAAACTTAGGCATGCGGGCTAATAATGATACATAGAAGTGGGTTTAAATGCTATCATGAAATGATAACGAAGCAGTAACTGAGGAGACAGCTCGAGAGGAATGATTTTATAATTCACTATTGCGTTCACCAAGTATCCGGGGCTACTAATCATCGCTAACAATTTATATAATAACTGACAATTATAATTTATTTTAATTAATTGTGCCGCTTTACAACTACAGATAAGATTCTAAACTTTTCTGCTTTCGTTATAAAGAAAATAAGTTTCCAAATACTGCGTTTAGGTTCCTGGCTGGTAGGCAACACGCTTGGGATTCGGCGCTGTGGTCAAATACGGATTCGGCGTTGTGGTCAAGTATGGATTCGGCGTTATGGTCAATTTGGATTTCGGCGTTATCGTCAACTTTGAATTCGGCGTTATTGTCAATTACCGATTCGGCGTTATGGCATTCGGCGTTGTGGTATTTCGGCGTTAAGGTACTTTTAGAAACACACATAAATTTATTTAGTTCTTTTCAGTTTGCTCATGTGGCACTCCCGGAGCAAAATTTTTCGGCGTTGTGGTCATTCGGCGTTGTGGTACAGAGCAGTTTTCTAGCTGTCGGCGTTGTGGTCAATTTGGAATTCGGCGTTATGGTATTCGGCGTTATTGTACGTTCGGCGTTGTGGTATTTCGGCGTTGTGGTAACGACCCGTCTTGCCTTATTATCTCAGTAGCTTTTCGGACGAATCTGAGTCGCTCTGCTTGCTCATTGTTTTCCTTGTTGTCATACCAAGTGTTGGTAAGCAATTTGTACCCAATGTCTCTAAAACAAATTACTGGTACTTTAAATCTGTAGGATCCTGCGGTCACGATTATGCGATCTTTATACCTCTCCAACAGTTCTGTTTTGATAGTTCTTCACTCAGGTTACCTCCTAGTAATAGCACCCATAATTTCGTTTACAGTGAATTGACAGTCACTATCCCCCTCCAGTAAGTCTCTAAACCTATTCCATTGCATGTGAAACATAGTCTTCATAAGTGGATGTTGAGGGTTTCTGGTATAATGGCCTCACAAAGTCCAACCGACATTCATCATGATACACAGCCTCTTCTGCAACTAAATCATTCACGGAGGAAAGACGACTCATCACTTCATCTCCCCACTGATCACGTCTAGCTCGAGCAGCATCCATGCTCGTTACTTGTATGTCAGTTTTGTTGCATCCTTTTGTGATATTAGTGACTGAAAATATCTTCCTACGTCTCTCCTTGGGCTTCTTTTGCTTACCCTCAGCACTTTCGGCACAAAAGAAACATTTTGTTTTGAAATCGAATTTGAATTGTTTGGACCTCAAAGTCGAAGGCTCAGGTGGTTCTGATGATGTTGAAAGTAACTGTCTCTTTAAATGAGCCTTGATTGATTGCGGTCTTGTGTAATTTTTTCGACATTTAGTATGAATCAGAAGGGTGTCCAAACTTTCTAAAAATGAGCTATTGCCATCTCCCCTTTCTCTACTTACTTTAACGAGTGATAATAATCATTTTTTGTGACTGTGTAAACACTATAACCCGGTTCATTGATTGTTTCATCACACACAAAACACCCAGTAGCCATTGTGCTCACTACACTGTCAACATTTGCGTATATCAAAAAAAACACACGTAAAACATACCCATATTACACATGGTGGCCACTCACAGTCACCAAAAATATTCCCTGATTTTTCCCTGATTTCCCTGATTAAAAATTCAAAATTTCCCTGATATTTACAATTACAAAAAAACATACTTTTGATGAAATAATATAATATTATATAAAGAGATTACTCACATTTTAGCACCCTGCTGTATTATCTTCATTATATACATACGGAAGTTCGTTAAATAACATAATACATTTTAAATATGTCATTTTACATTATAGCATCCCTTTCAATGACCTGCAGTCTGTGTTTTGTTTTATGTCTCTTCACAAATAACAAATAAAAATTAATTAAAAACACACTAGCATATCTTGTTACAAATTCTAGCAATTTCAAATGCACACTACAGTTTTCATTTATGATAATGATAATGATAAAGCAAACAAGCAAATTGTCAATAAACCAAAATGTTTTCTCCACAATACATGTATCTCAGGAGCATCCTGTTGGATAAATAAATTTACTTGGTTGAAAACAGGAAGTAAACTGCTAAGAAAATAACAGTAAAGTTTCGTAAGTGGATTCTGCATTAGAGATTTTACATTTTCATACTGTGAAGTTTAAGGCTCTTTCTTTTCAGGATCACAACAAAATAATAGCTTTAGTGCCTCCCATTGTTTCAGCACTCTGTCAACTGAATCTAGGAGAGAGAGCCAACGTGTGCTAACATTTTTCAAGATCTTGTGTGACTTTGCCCCACATACCTCTTGATACACTTTCAGATTATTCTGGCGTTTTGAACTTTTTTCCAAGTAATAGAAAATATTAACCAAAAATGTCTCAATGCTAATTGTTAAATGTGCACTGGCTTTTTTTAGCGGCTAGATAAATGAGGTGACATGAACAGCCTTGCACAACAATAGCGGGATGTTTTTCTTTAACAAATGCTACCACACCTTTGTTTGTGCCAATCATAGTATTGGCATTGTCACATGCAAACGCTACACAATTTTTCCAAGAAATTCCAAAACGTTCAAATTACTTATTCAGCACAGAGAAAATACCATATCATGTGTTGTCTGTACTCTCAACAAGGGATAACAGTACCGTGCAAATTTTACCTTGTGTTTGATTTCAAAATGAAACAACTAATGGATAAATCTTCATTGCATTACAATAGGTACTCCCATCGGTAACTAAAGCAAATGGTCCACTTACTAAAGATTCAACAATTTCACTTTTAGTTTCACCAGCCATATACTCCACTAAGGCAGATGTTTTTGTTCTCGCACAGCTGTATTTCTGTGCAATTTTTGAGTCCGGAAACATAGCTCTATACAAATTACCCGAATGATCGGCTACTGCTATCGGTAAATTGTGTTCTACCAGAAAACTTGTAAACAATAACTCTGCGTTTGTTACTTTCGTTTCTACAGATGTAGCGAAAAACGACGATATAGATTTATTGCTCGTCACGGCTTTAAAATGTTCTGCATGTTTCTTTGATTAAATATGCCGTCTACAGTCATCCCTTCCACCATGTGCAATCGAAAAGTCACACGTGCATACATTACAAAACGCGCGGCGTACCAAAACATTTGAAGATGAAAAGCATGGCCATTCTTTTGAATAGTTTGGTCGAACGTTCTGAATAATGTTATTTTTTTTGGCCCCAGATACACATTGTTCTGTCACACGCTTCATTTCTACAACCGGCACTGAAGAACACAATACTATCGAACAACATAAAATGGTTTCACGTCTGTAGACACAACAAAAACACTTTGATGAAAAAAATGGCTTTCAAGAATGTAATTAACACAACACAGGTTAGCCAAAGTACCGTAAAAAAATTATCGTGATGTAAGTAGCTAACAAACGAAAAGTCCGAGAATATGTACGAGTTGTATCGTACAACGGACGTAATACCGTACCATTTCTATTACAAAACACAAGAATTAATCTACTTATTTCGACAGAACATGCGCACATTTATTAGTTCCGTTATCTGCGCAACCACGTGATGTATTCAAACTGCGTTCACGAAACACGCACACCAGAAACGGAATTTTTTTCTGTTACCTAGCAGCACAAAGCCTCGTTTCCGTAATAAACCAGCGATGTTCCGTAATTCCGTAATTCTGTGTTAAATCCGTAATAATTACAAAAAATCCGTAATGGTTAGCAGCTCTGCGGAAATATACATGACACAAAAAATTCCCGGTTATTAAAAAAATTCCCTGAAATTTCCCTGATAATTCCTGATCAACGTGATTTCCCTGATAAATCCCGGTTTTCCCGGTTTTCCCGGTGAGTGGCCACCCTGTTACAGACACAAACACTTTCTGTACAACGCTTGACGAACGTTTGAAGTGAACTGAAGATGATAAAGAGACGTGAGTAGGAAACTCCACCCCTCTCCACACGGCCTTTGTTTCTCGTAGGACTTTCACAATGTTAACCCTTTCCCGGGCGTGAAGTACCAGCGACTGTCATGCTATTTTTTTGAATTACTATCAGTCCATGTAAATATTTTCTTTGTATGATTATTAATAATAATATAAAAACTATAATTTAGGGGTGTGCGGGAATAGGTTTTTGTACTGCGGGAAATTTTCGGGAAAAATAAATTATTCCCGCGGGAAACGGGACGAGATCGGGAAAATTAAAAAAAAAAAGCAAATTTTTAATTCTAATATGAGAAGATAGCCATTTAAACGTTTCTTGCAAAGTTAGTTGATTTTTGCTGCTATTTCTTTTGTCTGCTTCACTTGCCTTTTTTTCAGCGGCGACTTCATATTTTTTAGCATCCTAAAATTCTTTTTTATAGAGGGATGTTTATTGAGATGTCTTAGTAATCATGACGTGCTACCATGCTCGCATCTCAAAAAATTTTCACACGAGACACACTTTGCCAGGGATTTACTGTCTGTCAGACGTTCAAAATACTTCCAAATACTTCTAGGTTTACAAGTAACAAGCTGATCGGTTGCAACCTCCATTATTTGTAGGCTGCTAGTTTGTTTTAATATACAACGGCATCGAAAACAGGAACAGATACTTTGCACAAGCCATAATAACGTAACGTCAGCCGACAAAGCCCGCCAAACTAAATAGTAAACAACTATTTTTTTCTCCCAAAGCAAAATCATAGATGTTTAGATACTCGTGAGCAGTGGTGTAAAACTACGTGATTTCATATTTTTCAAAGTGCCAATACAGTTCTCTACATCGCCACTGCTATCAAGTAATGAGAACGGTTACGCTTCGTTATGACACGCAAGTCTAGTATTCTTATATCTTTGGCGAAAAGGTTGGATTGCGCATGTGTTTTGTTTGTGTCTAAGGACACACTGTGGTTTTAGGTTAAGTATTCAATGTAGAGGTGGGTTGTTACAGCAATTTTCGGTATCTGTTCCAACCTGATACTGATACAGTAATGTACCTAGTTACAAGTATCTGATACTTTTGTATCAGAGCAGTAGCGGTCCCAGGAAGCGATAAGGTATCAGCATTCTCGTTACAGGGTACACATCCTCCGTGCCATCATCACCAGCGTAAAAAGGTATCGGTGTCTCTGATACATTATTTATCACGCCCAGTAATTCTCTACCTCTGTTACTCTCATGCCCGCCTGATACAGCCAGTATCAATCAGTTCAACATTCACTGCAGTTCGTCCTGGCCGTGTATTAATTACCACCATGTACATTGTTGCAGGCTGTCATGCTTTGTAGTTAGTATCTTTATAGTGAAATAAGGAATGGATAAGTGCAGGAAAAAGACTTCATTTGTGTGGAATTTTTTTACGGAAAATAATGAGTTTGCTAATTGTAATTTGTGTAAACAAAAACTGAGTTATAAATTATCATCGACTAATCTGAAGAAACATTTGAAACGTAAACATTGATATAGTATGCTCACTAATATACGTATCTTTTTTTTATTTTTAATTTTTGATAAAATCGTAATCTTTTAATGTATGAAAACACTAGTTACTAATTGTTTTCGGAAAAAAAAAGTCCATATATTGATTACATCTGTTATTAGTGTCAACTGAGAATTTATTTGCATTTTCATAGCTGTTAGGTGCACAAATGTAAATATTATATCTTGTATTAATGTACTTTTTAATATTAAAATTTCATTAGTTTTATTATTGAACGAGACTGTACACGCACTGCGCACTGAGCGTACTTTGATGTGGGACAATAACCAAACGACTCGTAACAATTTCGCTTTGCGCCTCTCCTTCAACGCCTTCCCCTGCGCTTCCTCCCCTACATTATTTCCCTTCTTTATCCCTTATTGGTCATTCCTGCTCCCTCCCCTTTCACAAGCTCCGCCCAAGTGACTGTCATCTGCGATCGGGTTCTGCGCACATTGGCCGTGGTGTTGTTCCAGGCGAATTCTGAACTGATACTAAGTACTTAATACTTTTCAAGTGTACTTGTTTGCCGTTCCTGATACAGGCGCGTATCAGTGACAAAGTATCAGGATGATACTTTTCGACCAACCTCTAATTCAATGGTGACGGCAATATAACGTTATATAACTGACTATTCACGTATCTTGCAAATTTGTACCCTTGAAGAAATATATTTATGAACGCATACAATATTTAAGGTACTCCATGTACGTTTTAATATTCCAAAAAGATATGTGTAAACGATTATCATAATTCACTGCACACCACAGCTGTTGCTACGATCGGCATACGTTTAAAATATGTTTTGCGTTTAAATAGTACGGAAACTCTTCAAAAATGTACGAATCCATAAAAAATTTATTTATTTATTTATTTATTTATTTATTAAATTTGTGACATGCACACCAACAGCCGAAGCTTTGGAGGTGTGCACAGAACAAGTAATAAAAACACAACACATACAAGCGAATAAATACAACATAAACAGGATAATAAAAGACGACACATACAAGCGAATAAATACAACATACACAGGATAATAAAAGACGACACAATGACAAACAAAACAAAACAAAACAAAACTAAACAGCAACTGAGATAAACTTAACTTAATGATCTAGAATGGGAAGAATAAATAGGATTATAAAATTACTCAAGAAATTAGGGTAATCATAAAGAATTAAAATTTAAAGTTTTTAATAAAATTTTCATATTTATTGGAATTAGAGATAAGTCTGTAAATTAAATCATTATTATTGTGTAAGGAACATAATAGGGATCGAAGGCGGCTTTTGAACTGCGGGACTCGAATACCAGAGTTATCAAGTAAGTATAAGCAATTAATTTTTGAACTATAGCACTTAAACACAAACAGGGCATCCAGATGGATGCGACGATTTGAAAGAGATTCTAATTTGGGTAATTGATGGTGTCTAGAACTAATTATTTTGAAAAATTTATTTTGTATGGATTCAATTTTGTCACTATCGGTGGTGTTAATACTGTTCCAGATAACTGAGCAATATTCGAGTTTACTTCTAACTAAGGACAAATAAAGAGTAAGAATGGATTCAAAATTAGATGCATAGTAAGTTATATAATTTATTAAATATAAGGTTCTACGGGAAAAGGATACTAAAGAATTAACATGTTGATGAAAGAATAGTTTAGAGTCAAGAATAACACCAAGATCTTTTATACTAAGAGATTTGGAAATTTTTGAGTTGTCAAGAAAATAATCATATTTAACTGGATGAATTTTCCTTGTGAAAGAAATAATTTTTGTTTTATCTTTGTTAAGTCAAACTAAATTCATTTTACACCAATTATCAATTTCAGTAATATCAGATTGAAGAAGCAGACAGTCATTTAAGGAGGAAATTTCTCTGGATATTTTAAGATCGTCAGCAAACAGAAAACCAGTAGTATGATGAAGAACTTTAAAAATATCATTGATATAAATATTGAATAATAAAGGAGATAAAGTACCCCCTTGAGGCACACCAGAAGTAGCATGATATAAAGTAGAAGTGTATTTATTAAGTGAAACAAAGAAACATCTATCTTTAAGGTAACTAGTAAACCAGGTTATATAATTATTACAGAGACCGAAGTTAGAAAGTTTAGCTAGTAAAATGGAGTGATTGACAGTATCAAAGGCTTTAGCCAGATCAAAATAACATGCATCAACCTGCCCCCTTGTTGTAAGTTTATTGTATATAGGATTAATAAATGAGAGAAGATTAGTAGAATTTGTCATACTATTTCTAAAGCCATGCTGATTAGGAGCTAATCTGTTGTTTATTGAGAAGTTAATATGTTTAAATATTATTTTTTCAAAGATTTTAGTAAAGCCATTTAATAATGATATAGGCCTATAATTAAATACACTGAGTTTACTACCCTTTTTATGTATGGGAATAACCTTAGCTATTTTCCATTTAGTGGGAAATACTTGTGATTTTAGACTTGTATTAAATAGATGCAACAATAGAGGCATTAGAATAAAAGAGCAGCCTTTAATAATGAAATTTGGTATACCGTCAGGACCAGTAGACATAGTTGGTTTTAATGATTTAATTCCCCATAAGACCTGGCTTTCTGATAAGAATGATACCGGAGTTGAATCGTGAATAATATCAGGATCAATGATACGAGGGTGGTTGGTGGATGGTACATATACACTAGCAAAGTACCTAGCAAAGACATTAGATAGAATACCTGGATCATTACAGATATCACCATTGACATTAAGAGAATGAGATTCACTATAACCATTTTTCATAACATTGACATATCTCCAGAATTTTTTAGGGTTATTCTTAACCTTATTATTGATACTACGATTCCAATTAGTTTTATCACGCTTAGTAAGATTTTTAACTAGTGCTCTATATTTAGAGGAAAGAAGGTAATACTGAGTATTATTGTTTCCTTTGTAGAGTTTATGAAAGTGTTTTTTAGATTTTAAGGCATGAATTAAATCATCAGAGAACCAATAAGGATGTTTAGAGGCCTTACGTGTGGATAAGGGAATGTGAGTATTGATTTTATCACAGATACAAGATGTAAGTTGATCTACAAGAGCATCTACATCAGAGGTGTTATAATATTCATCCCAATTGTTGGTTTTTAGAGAGTTATATAGGCTTAAGTAATCACCAGCTTTGTAGTTTCTAAAAATAGAATCAGGAGCAAAATTGTGTGGGGTCACCTCAATAAATAGTTTAATAAGTAGGGTAGGATGATAGATATCCTCTTTGACCAGAGATTCAACAGCTTTTTCAACCACACAATGGGATAGATTAGAAAGAAGGTTATTGGAAGATTGTATTAGGTTGTGCTGAGTTAAATCCAAATTAGATATGAAATCAAGTAGGCACTGAGCCTTGGATCTGACATGTGCACGAGCAATATTGAAATAGTGATTACCTTTCCAATCTATCCCAGGTACATTGAAGTCACCTAAGATAATCACATTATCATGAGAATTAACGAGTTTTTGTTCAAGAGCTTCAAAATACAATGTGAATAGATTAGGTGATGAAGTTGGAGGAAGATAAATATTACCCAATGTTAAGTACTTATTAAAAGCAATTTTAATATTAATCCATACGGCTTCTACTCCACGATAGTCATATAATTGAATTAGCTGAACAGAAGGGAATTTATGTTTATTCACTGCGATCAACACTCCACCACCACGTTCCATTGATGAGAGTAGCGGATCCCTATCAGTTCTAAAAATAGAATAATTATCGGTGAAATAATGAGCATTGATACATCTTTCGTTGAACCAAGTTTCTGTTGGACAGATTATGTCGTACTGAGTATTAATAAGATTATCAAAGAATTCAACTGATTTTGTTCTAAGTCCTCTAACATTTTGATATGCAATTTCCCATTCATTAAGATTGGGCATTCACTGGAAAGTGAGTAGGAAGCACTCCTCCAGGCCCTGGCATAGAAGTTGCTGGCATAAAAGGTGACGATGTACTGCAGGAACTTGGAGGTAATTGGGTAGAATTACCGAGAGCTTCAGGAGATGAATTAGTACTAACAATTTGGTCTTGATGCAGTTTTCCAAAGAAAGGACTGATTAAACAGCCACTAGGCCAAAAAACAATATAATTAAATATTGTTGTAAAAACAGTTTGAATTGATAGAAAACATTTTCACATGATTAGTAAACATTTGTAAATTTTTAAACAATTTCCCGAAAATTCGGGAGTAATAAAATTCCCGCCCGGCATTTCGGGAAGCCTATTTTCCCGACTTTTTTCCCGAAGCCTCGGGATCCCGCACACCCCTACTATAATTATAAAAAAAATTGTGTTTCATTTGTAGTTACCATATTTCCATTGTTGAAGTGGTGTTATTTATCAAGATACAAAATTACAGCAGTTAAAATGATTCACTGGCAAAATTGTATATCAAATTAAAGGTAATTTAACACTCTACAAATTCATTTCTAATAATTTTTCTGAGAAATGATCGGGGGAGGCACTAGAAGCAAATGTTTGACTCAAAGAGTGAGATAAAAATGATTTTATCGAAAATTATCAGTTTTAAATAACGTATATCTCGAAAACCGTTGGGAATTCTACAAATATGTACAGAAAACATTTTATAGAAAATTTGATTATCTTTCATTGTTGTTTGGATAATTTGTTCCTACAGTTCACCGCTTCTGAGATATAAGCGAAAAACCAAAAAAGGGCCCTTTCCACCCCCCTCCGACCTTTAGCTCACCTCCCAGGGGCAGGGACTTTTAGTATGTTTACCTTCTAACTACTCCTAACAAGGTCCCCAAGTCAAAAATTCTCGCATATTCCATGCACTCTACAATGCGTTTATGGACTAATAACCGAATATAAAAAAAAAAGTCAAGTTAGATTCTGGACAGTCCAAACAGTCTTAATTTCACACAGTTACTTGAAAACGGTGCATTATAGTGAAAAAACGTGTCCAATAAAAGTTGTAGCAAATTAAATTACGAATAGAAAGTGTCTATGGAATTTTTTGTATCTACAACAGTTTTTGAATTAATCGCGAATGAAATGGCTTGATACAAAGACCGGTGCCATTCAAGATCACGGAGGGAAGGTATATGAAGCGGTGAAAAAAAAAAGGGAGCAAAGGAAGGAAGAAAGGAAGGATGTTGGCTGATCTATTTTTAGATTTACCCCTCCGTCGACTTAGGATGGGAAGCAAGTGGTGCCGTCAAGAGAAAGAGTGGGAGGGAAAGAGAGAGAGCGCATGTTGTTTGTCACCAGTCCTTTCACCCAGTCCGTCTGGCGCCCGCCCGCGTAGCCACATAGCGGTCTGTATTTACTGCGTGAACATTATTTTTTTAACTGACTGTGTTTTTCCTTTTTTGAAGATGCCATTCAAATCACTCGTACTTACGAAAGGGCCAACAAGGAGGCACTCGTAATAACCGGTTTAATTTACTATGATTTACGTAGTCAAACTGACGGTGCATTACAAAACTGTCGTAACAACGAAGGTCTCGTAGTATCCCGTACTCGTAATAATGAGGTTCCACTGTAAGTATTTCCGTTTATTAAATAAGTAAGAGGTAATGTCTGAATAAATATTAGATTTCTATTTTAAAATACATTGTTTTATACTGAAAAAATACCCACACAAAGCGCTCTGAATCTAATAGCGGGACCAAATCATCATGCTACATTTACGCAAGTTTTTTTAATCCAAATTTTGACGACCAAAAATATGGGTGCGACGATTATGCGATAAAAGAGGGTATTGTTTCAGCGCCATATGTGTATTTTATCTGTAAAAATATTAAACTATATTCATTGTGTGTTATAGGTATTTAGTTTTGCTCATGTCAGACAACCCAAAGTTAATTCATAGTAGTTCATTTGGTATTTATATTGGAATTTATTTTGTATTTGCTGTATATCATATTAAAGGTAAATATTCAGTTTCCTGGTATGCTTTGCATCAGTGCACATTATGACACAGACTTCCAGTATTTTATCCGCTTGCCAAGTAGGAAGCCGAGGTTCTTACATCATTCCTCTAGCATAGTTGCTTGTTGTCCGGCGGAGGAGGAGAGAAAAGGAGAATGGAAGGTTCTGAGCTTCGGTTCTGCACATTCATGACGTCTCCAGAGTGAAAGCCAGTCCCACTGATTCAGGGACATGAAGCTGTGCGGCGATCGCGAGTTTAGGTAGCTTTGCTGGAAGTACAAGTTGAGGAAGTCTTGTTACCTTCACATAGACTTGGGTAGTTGTAGTCACTTCCATAGCACATCCACGTCAGTCCATGTCCGCCATCGTATTTCAAGTCTCCAGTCCAAGCAGAGCAGTTTTTACATGTATTCATGGGTGAGACCAACCCTTTATAGCAATTTGCAGCCCACCCTGACAGAGGAGAGCATAATTCCAGCCTTTGTCATACATTCTACAGAGTCGTAGTTGTACATTTTTTCCTACACAGAGAGTTGACATGTATCCTGACCCGGCAAAGAACAGCACCAGGTGTCCTGTAAAACCAGAACTTTGTCCACTCTATCCCCGAATTACGCAGAGTATGTTTAACCTCGTAAACCGTGTGTACATTTGAAGCTGATACCTATTCTCATGATGAACGAAAATTTTATATTAGCTTCTCAATGTAAGTAATGACTGTTCAAAGAATTTAAATAGTATACATATAAGTAAGTAATCTAACATTTTATTTATCCCTTGCTGATGCTTGAATACATAAAAATTTCACATAATTATTTTGCAGTATTGAAATACAGAACACAAGTTTTAAAACATATGTTTTATTTCAGTTTATTATTATTTACCTCAAATCCATAACTGCACTAATATATGTATATAAGAAAAATCATTCATTGTAAGTCGCATATATTAACAGCTTTGAAATTGGACAAATATCGTTACACACTTAATATTGGACTAAGTAAAACACAATATTTTGAATTCAACAGTTTTAAGAATTTTTTTATATTATTTCTCCTTAATTTCTCAAGTGAGTGTGACAGTAATAACTATGCAATGCTTACAATCTATTTGCCTGTTTTACTGTTATCTTTATTTGTATTGTATTTTCTTTGTGTTTGTCTTGTGTGCTGTAGTCCCTGCAGGTGTTATGTGGTGCCTGTTGGTGTCAGTAGGCTACCTGCTGGTAGTGCCCACCTGTTTTCGTCCTCTCCTTGCAGGTGGTGCCTACCTGCATTTAGTGCCTACATGGGTCTCGCACTTGCATGCTTGTGGGGACTACAATGTCCTTTGTATGTTTTTGTATGTTGTGCCCACCTAAAAAGTTCCCAAACTGTTGATGGGCATGTTACAATTTTAAATACAGTCAAACCTCTATCTATCGAACTCGCATGTATCGATTGTCCGTGTTTATCGTATACTTTCTACGGTCCCGGCAAAATTGCCACACAACTAAGGTTAAAAAAGTCCGCTTGTACCGATGTTCGAATTATCGTTTTGTCCGCATTGATCGTACAAAATATGTGGTCCCGTCACTATAAATTATAATAAATGATCGTTTAACCATAAAGATTATGCAGAAATAACCATTCCTTAGAAAGAAACCGTCATAAAAACAGTAACGATAGTATACAGTAGTAAAAATCACCTTAAATCTGCAGCCAAGTAATGGAGCACGTAAATATGAATAAAAGACAAATGAACAACAACGTACGAAGAAATATGGATGACGTACCATAACTACAGTACAAACCCAATTGTTATCTTAAGATTATTACCATAAAAAGAACAAGATTCTTTGTTGATACCATAATTACTACAGAAGCACGATAGCTACCACATTTGCACTACAGTTACCGTAACAACCGAGATGTATATTTACCGTGATGGTAATGTATTTACTTATGACATATTAAAATTAAAGAACATTATTGAAAAAAAGGATGTTAAATTTTTATATGTACGGTTGGCACATGTTGCGAAGAAATAATGCGATCTGAAAGAATGCAGTACTACTACGAAAAGTGAAAAGGGCACGCATGGATTTTTAGGTTATGGCAGTCTCTCTCGTTTTTCAGTAATATCGGCCGAAAATTAACAAGCGTATCGGAAGTCGGCAGAAATGCCGATTCAACTAAATATTGGCAAAATCGGCTTCCTTCAGTACAGCTCTACATTTGATGACATGAGTAAACATATTTCAGACTTCAGGATATTGAAAAATACTTTAATTTCCATGTAGATTTATTGTGCGTATGTTTTTTTTTTTGCAAGTGTAAATTGAATTAAGTAAAATACTTCCATTTTTATTTTTTTAATGACAAGTAACTGATATATTTCTGACACTAATTTTGAGGTTGAAATATTTTTTTAAAAAAATTCTTAGAGTGAAGTCCACATCTATTGAATGTCCGCATCTACTGAATTTTTTTGTTGGTCCCCTGAAAAACGATAGATAGAGGTTTGACTGTAAATAAAAAAATTAATATTCAGGAACAAAATTATTTCCAATTCTTATGATAACACGTATGGGCAAGTTCTGGAGCAGGGATACTCACAGTCTCATCCGGAGGTGCGTGGCGTTGTCGTCCACCTTGACGATGGTGTAGGGGTTGTCGTCGTCCAGGTAGCTGCACGGCTTGTTCAGGAACACCTGCAGGCAGTTGCCGACCACAGAGCAGACGATGCCGCGCATGGGCGTTCCTCCGAGGCCGTCCTCCTGCCACACCGCCACCGGGTCCCCTGTGCACGCACGCACGCACGCACTGGTCACCCTCCAGGTCCACCACTTGCTGTCCGCAGTTTTTATCTACACAGGTTCATGTAATAATAGACGCCTCTCGACAATTACTTGTATAATTTCGTTTAATGTTTACCATCTCAGCTACAAATTATAACTGACGATTAGCATTCAATACTTGTTTTTCTTGTCTGCCAAATCTAATAAGATATCAGCTCTGTTTGCTGGAAGCAGAGGTGAAATTCTGTAGGATTCCCAGGGAGGGGAAAAATTACACTTATCATTTCCATTTCCCAGTTACAGTTTTCAATTTTGCAAGTGCAAGAGGGGTCTCAGAAAGACCCCACCAGGATCTAAACCCACGGCTTGAAGGAGCCTGAACAGCTCTTGAATGAATCAATCAGAATGCAGACGGTGCATTACATAACAACTGGGATTTTTATTAAAATACTCATGACATGACTAAGTATTTCTTATGACCAAAATAAAACCAAGATATTACAGTATTATGAAAAATATTTTTGCAATAAATGATTATTCTCCAGTACAACTGAAAGGATTGTTTGGACTTGACTTTTGACTAAACTTTGCTATACAACTATATAAACATTCCTAACCACAGTTTTTAACATCCTGGAGCTGAAGAACCTACAAAATTACCCCTCAGTTAATGTTGGTGAATAAATAAATGATGACCCCACACATTGGACACTATTATTAAGAAGACATAGTCTTGAAATAATGTATCTTACAGGCATTGAAAATCTTAAACACTTTAATACAAGAATTTAAAAAATTTGTAGTAGAAAACAACTTCAATAGTGAAAAAGTAATGAAGTAGAATCAGTTATAAACTAATATAGAAAAGCAGCGAAGTAAATAAAAGAAATGCAAGACCAATTTGCAAGAAAAAAGAAAGAAAGAAAAATAATTCTAATCTCACACTAAAAAGTAGAAATAGGCCAACTGGAAAGTCTGAGTTTGGTTTTCTACGGATTTTATCGAGATTTTGCATACAGGTTAATGTAATAATAGCCGCTTCTCGATAATTAAGTACTTGCCTAATTTAGCTACATATTGTAAATGAAAGAAATTTTATTCATTGATTATTATTTATTTTGATATTCTCTACAGTTTTTATAACTGTATTTTAGTGATTTGAGCCTGCCATTAGATTGAATTGTGGAAACATATAAAGAAGCTTTTCAAAGGAGAAAAACAAAATGAAATTGATGGATGCCACAGTGTCAACATCATCAATATTCATAAAAATCAAGTACTTTAATTATTCACACACAAACATTTAATCAGTTACTTTTTTTAGAACACTAGCTATTAACAGCTTAACAGAGTTATAATTATGGCATACTAGCTTAAAAATGAACTTAGTTTTCAAAACTATCTTACCCCCGTCTATGTACATAGTTTCTGTTGGGATGTTAGAGAGTGGGTGAACAAGATTTACTAAAATATATAAACATGCCTCGGCCCATCAATCCACAATGAACGGCAGACTCTCTCTTCAGGAACATGTGCAAAATAAAGAAACACTGCAAAATGCATACATTTTAGTGTCTTTATGTTAACAATTATTTTTAAAAAGATATTCAGTGTTCCTTTGGTTAATACCTTGGCTGAAGCCAAAACAATTTTTCTTGATGGAGAACTTGACAATGGTTTTGCCGGTGCAGTCGGACATCATGTCCTCGTACTGGCAGTTGGTCAGCCGGGGCATCTGCTTGCCGTCTCGCCTGCCGTCTCGCCTGCCGACGTCCCGTCTCGAGTCCTCCAGCTGGTAGCGGAGGTCCTCGTAGTGCTCCTCGATCGACAGCAGGTCCAAGTAGTTGCACACCCAATCAATGAGATCCCTCGTCCACCCATCATCGCGCGTTATCGCGGCATCTACAGACATCCAAACATGCTCGTTTCGGCACCCAAATAAAATGTTACTAGCTGACCAGCTCTACCTACTTCTCTGCAAATAAAATGAAACCACTTATGATTTAGATGGCACTTACCATTTATAATGGGGTGCACAGGCTTTTGTGGCTATTATGGGTTGTAGATGGGTTAAGGTTGAAGAATTGCTCCTCAATGTTTCGGTCAAGATTGTAGTTGCCATCTTTATGGTACGCAGTTGCCTATTCAGATTCTGTGTAGTTCCCCTGCGTTCATATATCGTAGACATATGGATATACTATCCATGGCTGAGTAGGGACAAGCTTTCTGATTAGCTGGAGCTTTTGGCCAAGAAGTGTTGGAATCACCTGTATAGTGGTATTTAATAAATAATTAAAATTAATAGATTAGAATATACATTTAGCATATTCATTGATAAAATGTCTCAAGTGTATTTGCAAGTATATTTATAAAAGTAACAAGAATATTAGTGATAGAAACTGTCTTCATAAACTTTTTCAAGTGTAGTTATATAAGTGAGGATGGGTTAAACTTCTTTAGACGAGATATGAAAAATTTTTGAGAATGAATTTTGACGATGCATGTGCAGCATGCAACAAAAATTTGACAGGAAGAAAAAAGCCTACATACAATTAGAAATTATCTATGAGCTTTTAAATCATATAGTTTAGTGGTATGTATAGATAAAGTGAGGTTATGTTCTCGTATGTATAAAGACATGTTGTTAGTAAGTTTCTATTGTCGCTGGCAGGGAGTGTCTGTGAAGGTTTCGTAGTCTCCTGGCAGTTTTCAAGGGAGTATTTGTGAGGTTATGTTCTGGAAATAAAAATTACTTGCATTATTATTTAATAAATAATTAAAATTAATAGATTAGAATGAACATTTTGCATATTCATTGATTTCATTATTAATCAAAATGTATCTTGATTATTTTACTAAATTAAATAATTTATTTTATATGTGTGTTTACATTAATAGGTACTGAATAATAAGTATTTATTTAAATTTTTTAATTTAATAGAATTTATAATTTATCAACTGTATTTATAATAGCACTCTAGTCCTTTAATTTTATTTCTATTAATTATTTGCATGCAAGATTAAAGTTAGTTTTATACTAAGCCAAGTAAGTACGTATAAATTATAATGCGCTTACTTAAGCACACGCACCCATTTCTAATGTTAAATTTAACAAGTTTTCTTAAAATGTTAATTTTTAATTTTCAGATTTTCCAGTTTCTATGTAGGTAACACATTTGTTAAAAATTTTTAATATTTTATTATTAGTCAACCACTAAGCATTTCAAATGGATAAATGGATGAATGGATGATCAGTAGTAGACAATTAGAATGCCAGTTTCATGCTAAGAGCTAATGAAATCTTATTTGGGTTGTGGATGCACAATTTTTATTTATGCATGTACATATTGAGTTTTATTACTTAATACAGTGCAAATGTTTGTGATACTTCACTGAACTCATTAACAGTTCTATATTTCCAAACCTACACTTAGCATGTGTATGATTTCATAATTGATATTAAAGATTTACACTTCATCTTCTTCCTTGTGTTTCTGTTTCTTAAATTTGGTATGCATTGCTTTGAGCATACACAAACTGTTTCAGAAAGTTTTGCAAAAATTTGAACTAGATATCCGACATAAAAATAGGATGGTTGAGTTAATTCACCCCAGGCTTCATCTAAAATAGAATGGACAGTGTAAGGATTTAAATGTGAGGATATTCATTTTTCTAAAGTAAATTAGGGTTTTTGCATAAGAAATGAGTAGATGTAATCCCACACAAGAAGTAATTTTTTTAAAATAAGTCAAATTACAAAATAATGAAAGATTTCTCTTTTTAGAACTTAAATAATACATTTTAGCTATTACTCAAGTTTCCTAATAAGATAATGTCAAAACAATAATAATGGAGCACAATAAAGGTGGAAAACAGAAAATAGTCTTAAGCCCCGGCCATTGACGTACTTTCATTAAACATACCAGTCTTTTAAAAAAAGCTTAGGCTATGATGTATTCTCAAAGATCTCTGGAAAACCACAGGATCATGTTGTAGCTAGTATAAAGAAATCAGTTGGGCCGGGATCAGGGATATCTTTAGTTTAAAACGTCTCAGGTATGGTATTAAAGCACAAAACAAATTTACTTCATTATATCTGCATTTAAGTAATATTTACAATAATTTTTTCACCATCCTTTAACATGAACATATAGTTTTTTTTTACATGTGACTGAAATAGGTTTAGTCAACTTTACCGGGACTTAACCATGGCAATGTAATATCGCACAAACCAACGTAAAATTGTTAATTACATGTGAAGTTCTTGAAAACATCTGAGTGTACCTCAATATTATAAGTATAAATAAAATAGGAAACTGTGAATAAATCAATTTTCGAGTGTTTGCCATTTTTTTTTAGAGTAGTGTCCCTACAGTAGAAAATTACCATCCAGTCTTTCAGTCATCATCTTTGCCATTATACTGACACAGTATTGCTAGTGCATTTGAAAGTCCTTGAAAACTGCTGAATATAAGATGGTATTTTTTGTTCATATTTATTCCCATTTATCTTAGTTCTAATACATAATCTTTAGTTGATTTTTAAAATTCCATTTAGTTAATTTTTTTTCATTCGAGGTGTGGCAATAGAGAAACCCCCACGAGGATTGGGATATATACAATAAGCGGTGCAAGAGCATTCTGTCTGTAGATTGCCGTAGCGAAGCTCAACCACATCAAGGTACAATTTTGACGTTTTGGCTTTTAGTTTAAATAAAACAATAAAATTCAGAAAATAGTATTTTTCAGTACTACAGATGTTCCTTGTTTGACACTACAATCAACATTAAAAATTCTCACTGGTTTCAGAGATATTACTGTTTATATGTTACATTACAATATCTGTACATTTATGAGGCCGTCACCATATATTTTTTTTTTTTGCTTTAATTGCATTGCCGATCCTGTGATTCTCCATACATAGCATGTAAATTTCGTATTTGAATTTTGTGATGCATTGGAAGGTAAAAAATGTAAAAAATCTTTAGTCCCTATTGTGCATCCAAACCCAAGCATCAACCTTAGACAGGGATGTTTTTAGTGGTACCTATGGAGGTGCGGAGCAATGACTTGTGACGTGCTATAGCATGTAGTATGAACTATTTTCATTACTAATATAGTACCTTTAATGACAAAAATACCAATCCAAACATACACACACATACCCACACTAGAAAACTAAGATTCACAACAGTTCATTCCAAGGCCGCGTTCATACATGTTCATTTCCCCCTCCCCCCCACTACCACCAAACACAACCTCCAAACACAACTGTTTTTTTCTCTCCGAGTTCCTAATATCAACACGAGGATTTTATTTTTGATGTGACGTCTAATAAATCGATGAACGCCGGCTGCACGCACGAAAAAGTGTCCCGTTATGCACATTGTCCCACTACGATGTGTCCCGTTACGCTCATTGTACGCTTGCGCCGCATCTCTCTTCCACTCGATTGTAACAACCATTGATTTGACTTTTCAATCATGTTTTCGTTGTTTGAATTATTAATATTATGTCCACCGATTTTCAGCATAATCGGTATGGTTATTTAAAAGTAATGTTGAATTTTCAAATACATTTTTGTACGAACAATGGTGTTTTACAGTTACAAATAGTAATTCAAATTACACCCAGGATCTTTTGCACAATGTTTTAAAAAATATTGTAACACATTATAAATAAGTTTGGTGTATTTGGGATGTGTATTTGTTATAAAATCGTATTATAAAAACAAAATAATATTATTCCCCTACGGTGCTGCCATCTACGGTGACAGACGCGAACCAAACTAATCGCGCTATCTACCCGCTTCCGCGGCAACCAGGCACTCGTTAATACATATTTTCCTTTGTTTATCACGAGGGGCGTTATTATTAATGAATTATAAATAAAATTTCGTGCCCGGGGCCACAATTGCATATCATTTTGAGCACTGGAAGACATTAAAACGTAAAATATTCTCGACGAATTTTCATCTGTGGTTTTCATTGCTTATTACAACAACATTTCAGCAATAAAGGTTAATTATTCTTGCATTTTAAAAATCTGATTACTAGTATAATTTAAAGTATTTATTCTTTTATAATTAAAATAAAAATGATTCAATTTTATTCATAAAAGTATGAAATCATTTCATCAATGTTTTGTTATGACGTTGTCACGTTAAACTATCGTCCGTAAACTGACTTTACAGACAACCAATTTTTTTGTTCCATTTACAGTATATTTGTTTAGAAATTTTATGCTGGTAATTTTGAAGGAAAGCCCAACCCCAACTCTGAAAATTAAAAAATTACAAAATGTTAGTAGTTTATATATAACCTTTGTAAGGCTTGGTGTAAATACATATTACAAATTTTTGATATTGAGAGAGTAGTTGGTTAGGTTAGATTAAATATATTTAAAAAAGTTTAATTAAAATACTGGATGGTTGGTTAGGTTGGTATAGCTACATTATTTTATAATATTTGTAATGTAGCTAAACTAACCTAACCTAACCTAACGAGCCATTCAAACAATTTCAAAGTATTTATAATGTAGCTCCACAATTCTCTAATTTCTCAGTCACTGAAGTATAGAAAAGATGATATTGACATATTTACAGCGCGTTTTATCCTATATTGCTATAGTGTAAGTTGCATGAGCGAGCTGCAAACTTCCGAAGTGTTCAGGCCTTAGAATGAACTGATGTAAATCTAAAGGCTCCACACACAATCAGTTCAGCTCCCAGTTTGGACTGCTTAGCCTTAACTGACAGTTTGGATCAGTCCAGGTGCTGAGTTCGAACTGAACAGTCCATACAGAACGGAAGCCTCCCTCACACACAATCAGTCTTGTGGCTGCTGTTGATTTTGGATGTATCGTTTAATCGTAGAATATGTAAGAAACTTTGAATGTTGCAGTTGCACTTTTATTGCAATGCAACCGAAGGGTATAAGCTGATGGACTGACTGGTAAGATGCTGTTCCCACACACGTTAGTTAAAACTGAGTGCTCTCGCGCCCACAGTCTTATTAATTCGTTGGTCCATCAGTTCCAACTGATCAGTCCACCGTCCTTATAAACTAAGAATGGTACTTTCTTTGAAACCAGTTGGAATTTTCAAACACTGTTTTAAATGTAAATAGAGCAATGTCTGTAGTAATATAAAACTCAATTTTCAGACGTTTACTAGGTAAATATCTTATTGCCAGTCTTTTCTGCAAAGTAATAATAAAGTTACAAAAATACCATTTTCTAACACTAGAGATGTTCCTGCATTTACCCTGGAAACAGCGTTAATAAACCTACATAATAGTTTATGAGTAAACACACTTTCAACTTAGATTACCTGTGCATGGACGGTGCTATTGCCATTTATTGTTTACCCCTACAGGTTTCTGTATTTATTTTGGAGCTCTTTAGTCAACGAATTGTTGTTTTATTGTTTTATAATAAAAGCAGTTAATATAGCAGCACATTGCAGTTTTAGGAGAATAATAATGTTTATATTTTCTGTTTGTTGGTTGTTTGTCCAAATAACTTTGAATTAAGAAAGTATTTAACGTTTATTTACATTTCATTTAAAGTAGTGTATTAAAGCACATAAAAACAAACAATTCATAGGTTGAGATTACATTAGCGACATAAAAAATACTTTAAAATATTGTGTATGGTTGGTTGGGAAGTAAAGTTACATTAAAAATACTGTTAAGTAAATCTTGTTCCTTTAGGTTAGCAATGTTAAAAATACAGTAAATATGTAGGTATATGCGAAAAAAAATGCAAAAATCCGAAAACACTTTCATTCTATGCTCTTTCACTTCCTCTTTTCAAATCAACCGGCGGAGATAAGAAATTCCAAATACTTTAGGAGATATGGACTTTTTTAATTTTGAACATGTAGAGTAGCGGTATTTGCGAAAAAAAAAATTCTAAAAATCTGAAATTACTTTTATTAAATGCTCTTTCACTTCCTCTTTTCATTAAAACCGGCGGAGATAAGAAATTCCAAATACTTTAGGAGATATCGAATTTTTAAATTTGCATCACAATACCTGTGAATTCAGGCGGCCACCATTGTTTCTTGTTTACGAGACGAGTATGATTTTTTTTTTCCGACGTAGATGAACGACTACATTGTTGCTTGTTTAGGAGTATCTATTAAAATCTGAAAATACTTTTATTATAGTTATGTTATGTTAGGTTAGCTACATTAAAACACTTTAAAACACTATGGACGGTTAGTTAGGTTAGTATAGCTACATTAAAATAAACAGAGAAATATAAATATTAATAAATAAACCCGAGGTTGGCCGAAGGTAAATTGTTCAGGTGTAATCGGGAATGGCAGAACTTTATGTGCATCTTTATTTACCGTTCGTGATTGCCTAATTAATTAAAATGGTCAATTAGGTCAGGTCAGTTACATTATTAATACTTTCAAACTAAGCATACATTAAAAATTATATAAATTAATTTTAATGGTTGTTTAGTTTTAAAGTATTTAAATTGTAGCTGACCTGACCTAACAAACCGGGACAAAGGATGAACGGTAGGAACTCACGTAATTTTTTTTTTTACTTATTACTTGCGCAACAAATAAAACATTAAAATTTGAAACGTTAAAAATTCACCTACGTTAGAGGCGGGTACAATTCCTTTGCCATTAGTAGAAAATGATGTAGTCGTTCTACCTACGTCGCGAAAATAAAAAAAACATAAACGTAAACAAGCAACAATGGTCGGTATTGTGATGGAAAATAAAAATTCGATATCTCCTAAAGTATTTGGAATTCCTTATCTCCGCCGGGTTTATTGAAAAGAGGAAGTGAAAGAGCATAGAATAAAAGTATTTTCGGATTTTAAGCATTTTTTTTCGCATATACCGCGACTCTACATACTTACCAAAAATACTTTAAAATATTATGGACAGTTGGTTGGGTTAGTAGAGCTACATTAAAAGTACTGCAAAATCACGTGAACAGTTGGTTGGATCAGGATAACCACATCTTACATTGGTAATTCCCTAAGCATCCATAAGAGATATTTCATAGTTTTTTTTTATGTAGGTAGCTATACTAACCAAACCAACTATCCAGAATGTTTGAAAGTATTTTTAATGTGGCTAACCTCACCTAAGTGACCAACCAAAATATTTGAATAATGTTCATTAAAACAAACACACAAACCGACACGGGTAAAAAATTAATGGTGGTGGCAGTGGTGATGGACAGGTGTTGAAATGTGAGATTAAAACTGTGATTTATCATAAACTAGTAGAAATTTACTAATGCTGGTTTCAGAATAAATACAGGAACGTCTCTAGTGTTGCAAAATACTATGTTCTTAATTTTAATTTAAATTTGCGGAAAAGCCGCGAATTTTATTTAATGAAAAGCCGCTGCGTAAGATTTTACCCACATAAGATATTTATTTTTTTATATAACCAACTGTATTTTTAAAACGTACTCTAGCCTAACTAGTCTTTAAAATGACAAACTATTTGAAGTATCCAATTGCACTATTAGAGAATGTCGAGGAAAATAAACATTTCCAATTTATTCTGTTTGTTAGCAAAAGCTGCGAATCAGCTATTTTGTTGAATTAAAGATACCCGTCGCAAAACATACCTCTTTCCTTTTCCAGATTTTCTAAAAACTTAAATGGGAGAATTCGAAAGTCCACATTGGAATTCTTGACACTGCTCATTTTACTATTATCTATAAACAAAAAATTTTAATATCCAGATTGTATTACTATAAAATTGCTTTTATTTACTAATAATCTACTTTGTGATATTGCCACCATTGAAAATTAGATAAATAATACACTACAAAGCAAAGCAATTTAATGTTAAAAACTGACGCTGCTTTTAGCTCTCTTCGTGAGGTCACGTGCAACTAAATCTCTCTGTTTATTTATTTATTTATTTATTTATTTATTTAATGGTTAGCGGCTTTCGCCCACAATCAGCACTAGATACACCCAAGCACAGAACAGTAATAGGGCCCAAGGTCGACAGCGTTGGAGTGAACTGTGTAACGAAGAGCTAATACAACCAGATTTTGATTCAATTCCTTTTACTCATAGGAAAAGTTCATGATTGAGCAACAAGCGATGGACGGAACAGGTGTTATTTATTTATTTTATTTATTATATATAAACAATAAGTTAAGGGATACCTGTCAGGATCTAAGAACTATCTATCTTGATGGTCGAGGCCCACCAACTAAACATGAATATGATATGAATCTACAAACTGTGTCGCACAACTAGATGTACGATCAAGGATTAACTACTCTGTAGTCTATGAAACCTTGTCGTCGTCTCGCTAGCCCTCCCTCATGTTCGACGCCCGGTTGATCAGTTGTACTAGGTAGAGTGGGGTTCGGCCAGTGTGGCCAAAGAGGGTCAAGCTAAGACATATAATTATCTACCACGTCTGTGATGAACACCCGATTTATTAATACAGGACCCTGTACATGTGCTGTCCCAGCCCCACCTGCGACAGTCTAGTTTCACGCACTGCGACACGGCGGTTCTTCTCCTGGACGGATACTCCGCATTACTTTCAGGATAGTCTGCACTGTATTATATACGTGTTTAGGCCTGTGATACATTGGGGGTCCCTGCGCACGATAAATGTCCCAATGCCCCTCTGGTCCCAATGACTCTACATCGCGTGTCCCGGAAATGTCTAGAGATGCTGCACGACACGCACGATAGATTGCAAACCACTATGTACAAATGCTGATACTCCAATCCGATACGCCCATGCAAACAAAAGACAAGACTCGCGCTACTGGTGCCTTCTAGCACTATGTCATTTAGTCCGGAGACATCCGGAAATGTGGCGCAACACTGACACACTATGCTACAAGCTATGATGCCGACCGCCAATTCTCATATATGTCGCATAGACCACTATGCCTCATCAACGTCTACCGAAGGCGTGTGCACCGAACATGCTCGGGTGCGCACCGGAGTGTAGAAAGTGCAACAAGGCGAACGCCATGTAACAAGTGCCACGTCGGCGGAAGGATCCGGCCGTGTGTGGCATATCCCTCCGCCGAACTACAACAAATGTTTATGTATTTTTCCACAGGAAAATATTAGACTTTATTTTCATTTTTTAATATTTAATTTCTTTCAAAATTATGTTTCACCGTGCGCCTTGTCCCGAACCTGGCCGGTTCAGTTTCCCGCGAAAATCACACTTTTCCGCGGGAGGGCTGGCGGGGATGGGGATCGCGCGCATTGAGGGCGGCAGTATCCTTCCGGAGCTCACAGAGGCCGGCAGCCTCCGCGCGACACGGGACCATGATTTCTTATTTTTCACCGATATGTAGTTTTCAATATTTTTATAATTCCGTTAACCTTCTCTTTCAGTTCCGTAGTCGGCCTCGACTTACCAAGTGGTATGTAACCTAATTATTCAGTGCTCCAAGACGAGCGTTCGATGTTATACGTAAGTACTATGTGCGAACTACGAGATGGTACGTCGGCGCTTCACGTGATATCCTAGCCAATCGGCTAATTAGTTTCAGCCCGCATGGGGCAGCCAGTAGGCAAGACGTAACAATCAATCTTACTAACGCGTCAATTTCTGGGACAGTCCTAAGATTCATGTAGCGTCGCCGGAGTTACGGGCCTACGTGTTCATAGCCCAGCGTACTACGTAATTATAGTTGTGAAGTGTAATCTTGTTCACGATTCTAGTGTGTTATGTTAGGGTTTGTATTTCTAATCACCGCATTGTGTTCAAAGTGAATGACCTTACTGGGTAGTAAAATCGTGAGCCGCCACTGAGTGAGTGGTTGCGCATGTGACGATTCGATTCGGGACAACCGTTACGGCCAGGACGGGCAGCACTATGTATAGAGCTGTGCCGGAATAAATTAATCAGATTTCAGCCGGTATTTTCTTGTTCTTTTCAGGCGTCCCGAGTGGCCTAAACAGCTCGGGGGGCACTACTGTGTCGAACAACTGCCTCTAGCCACAAGGCCGAACCTACCCTGAGATTCCGAACAATACTTCAGTCATTTAAATTCACATAGAGGTAGCAGGGTTCGCGTCAGCTATTATATACAGACCTAAATGCCCCACAAGATACTATGTACAACGCAAGTGCTCCTAGTCCTCGCCGCATGATAATGAACAAATTGTGACTCGTGTTCTGACTCTAAGCTGTCACTATGCCCGCGTCGCGACGCCTACATCCACTTACTGCTGGTTGGCTCAATGCTCAGCGACCATCTCGAGACACGACTCCTCTCGTCACGCGATCGCTTCTCGTGTCCACCTGGCGATGACTGACTCCCTCCCTGCTCTGGCGCGGATCGCGGCGGCTCATCCTTCCCCCTCCCTGTGTCCCGCGCCGACCCTGAGGTGTCGCAGACGGGTGTGACGTTGTCCCCCAGGGAATAATGATAAAAACAAAACATAAACACTTCAACAATAAAATTAAATATGTACAATAAAATAAGGTTAAAAAAGAATATTTACAATATTTGTCCTGCTGTAAATACAGCGTCCATTCTTTTCAAAGACAGTTCATCTTCCGCCGTTGCTTCTTCTGGAGCGCAAATATCCCTCGCCCCCCTGCCCTAGCCGGACCTCACTACACTATTCGGCGCACTCGCGACAAAGGGCAGGAGAAGGCATTGGCATGGCATAACGTGCTGTCAGAGCTGGGTAGACACTTAGATCTACGTCAACCTATAAAGATGCATAGACAATCGTCTCCTATATCAGCCCTATATGATAAAACAAATATATAGCCTTATCATCTATACCGGATGCTGCTATCAAATAGACATTAGTTTAAGGCATCTTCCTTCCAGAAGAGCCCACTACGCACCACAATCAATTATGTGGGCATAGAAGTATTACCCAAGTTACTGTGCAGTACCAAACATCTTCCTACTCAGGATATGCTTACATCTTTTATTATTCCATTTGAAGTATAATTCTTCTAGTGCAGTGTTCATAGATTGTTTCGTACAACAAAGCATCATCTGCTCTCAACACAAGTACTTTGTCTGCATAATTCACACACTTAAGCTACTCCAGATTTTATATATATGACACGAACCCTGCTACATCCGTGTGAATTTAGTAGTATTATGTTCTGTCTGGAATCTCGGGGTAGGTTCGGCCTTGTGGCGGGAGGCAGAGGTTCGACACAGCAGGGCCCCTCGAGCTGTTTAGGCCACTAGGGACACCTGTTAAGACCAAGTAAACACTGTGTTATAACTTGTTAATTTAACCCAGCACAGCCCTTTACATGGTGCTACCCCTCCTGGCCGTAACGGTTGTCCCGAAACGAATCGTCACACGCGCGGCCACTCTCTTAGTGGCGGCTCATGATAGTATTACCCGGTAAGGTCATTAATTTCTGACACGACACGATGATTACATATACGAACTCTACACATAACATGACTAGAACCCTAAGAAAGATCACAATTCACAATAACATTTACGTATAACGCTAGGCTAGGAACGTGTAGGCCCACTGTTCCGGTGACGCTACATGAGTCCTAAAACTGTCCCAGATATTGATGCGTTAGGAAGTTGGTTACGTAGCGCCTACTGGCTGCCCTGTGCGAGCTAAAACTAAGTAGCCGACTGGCTAAGAAATCGCGTGAGGCGCCGACGGGCCATCTTCCAGTCCTTACACAGTACTTACATATGACGTTGATGCCGACCGCCAATGCTCCACTATGTCGCATAGACCGCTATGCCTCATCAACGTCTCTCAAAGGCGTGTGCACCAAACGCGCTCATGCGCGCAGCAAAGTGTAGTTCGTGCGACAAGGCGAACGCCAGGCAACAAGTGCTACGCCGGCGGAAGGATCCGGTCGGGTGTGGCATATCCCTCTGCCGCACTACAACAAATTAATTTATGTATATTTTTCCACAGGTTTTTATTAAACATTATTTTTCATCAATTAATATTTCATTCCTTTCAAAATCATGTTTCACTGTGCGCTTTGTCTCGAACCTGGCCGGTTCAGTTTCCCAGGAAATTCAAACGTTTCTGCGGGAAGGCTGGGGGTTTATGGTAGGGGGGTGGGTGGGGGGGGGGGGTCGCGCGCGGCGACACCGGCATTGTCCTTCAGGAGCTCGACAGGCCGGCAGCCTGCGCGCAACGCGGAACCATCAACCTTTGCTTTCACTGACATGTAGTTTCAATAGTATAATATTTTCATAATCGTTTACGTACAGTTCCGCGGCCGGCCTCAATCTACCATGAGGTATTTCACATCAGTGCTCCAAGATGAGTGTTCTACGTAATACGCAAGTACTGTGGGGAGTCTACGAGACTTTACGTCGGCGATTCACGCCCCAACTTAGCTTACCGGCTACTTAGTTTTGGCCCGCACGGGGCAGCCAGAAGGCGACACGTGCCACCGAACGTACTAACGAATCAGTCCCTGGGACACATCTAGGTATCATGTAGAGTCGCCAGAGACATGGGCCTACGTGCCACTAGCCCAGTATAATAAGTGTTATGTAATAGTGAAGTTTTTGCTCGTCAAAGTATAATTTGTCATGTTAGAGTTTAGTTACCACCGCTGCACGGTATCGTGCCATCAAATGTACTAACGAATCAGTCCCTGGTACACATCTAGATATCACGTAGAGTCGCCGGAAACACGGGCCTACGTGCCACTAGCCCAATTTATTAAGTGTTAGGTAGTAGTGAAGTGTATTGTTCATCAAGGTATAATTCGTCATCTTAGAGTGTATTTTGTAACCGCCGCATCACGTGTACAAGTCCACCCCTCACGCGAATTAAAATCGTGAGCCGCCACTGAGGAAGTGAGCTGCGCGTGTGACTAGACGCGTCGGGAAAACTGTTATGGCAGCAATATGTATAGGGCTGTGCCGTAATAAATTCATCAACTATTCTCCAGAAACTTTGTGTTCTTCTTCAGGCATCCTGAGTGGCCATAAATGCTCGGGGGGCCCTACTGCGTTAACCCCTACCTCTAGCCACAAGGCCGAACCCTCCCTGAGATCTCGAACACAAGCAAAAATCACGTCAAAATAGTAAGAGGTAGCGGGGACGCCGTCAACGTAGCGCGCTCGTATTGGAGCACTAAATAATTAAGTTACGTACCACACAGTAAATCGAGGCCGACCACGGGACTGAAGGAAAAGGTTTAATGAATTGATTAATTATGGTAAACTACATGTCGCTGAAAATAAAGAAAATGTTGGTCCCGTGACGTGCGGAGGCTGCCGGCCTCTTTGAGCTCCAGAAGGATGCTGCCGCCCTCAATGCGCGAGACCCCTTTCCCCGCCAGACCTCCCGCAGAAAATGTGTGATTTTCGCGGGAAACTGAACCGGCCAGGTACGGGACAAGTCACAGGGTGAAACATAATTTTGGAAAATATAAAGTGTTAAACAATGAAAATAATGTCTAATATGTTTCTGTGGACAAAAATATATAAACACTCTTGTAGTTCGGCGGAAGGATATGCCACACCCGGCCGGTCTCCTCCGCCGACATGGCACTAATTACGTGGCGTTCGCCCTGTTGCACTTCCTACACTCCAGTGCACGCCCAAGCGTGTTCGGTGCTCACGCTTTCGTGAGACGTTGATGAGGCATAGCTGTCAATGCGACATAGAGGAGCATTGGCGGTCGGCGTCATATATACACAGATGGGTCAAAACTGTGACATCTAGTTGGTTGTGTATACTATATTCCTGACCTCAAAATCTCCCGGCTGTATAAGCGACCTCACTCTACCAGTGTCTTCTATGATGAAATGTACCCATCTGCCTCTATATTGTTTCACATAGTGCAATCTCCTCTTTGACTTCTTTCCACAAATCATATTGACAATGCTCCATCTGCTTCCTGTAGAGATTGTGAGTCCGTGAGGAAAATAAGTGGGTCCCGGGGTTTGGTTTGGCCATGCGACCGGAGGCAAAGTTGTGCCGACTGAAAGCCTCCCTGTGTTATTCAGGCTACCCAAGATGCCATATTAAATAAAAAGAAGAATACACAGATAAACTTAAAGTGGTTTATTAGCACTAGCACGAGGTAAACGGTGTTATCGTACCCCTGACCATTTCTGTTATCGGATAGATGTGTCTGCACTAACATGATCCCTTCCAGTGGCGGCACTGATAACATTGCTAGTAAAGGCCTCTTCCGACGAGTAACAAGGTGGATGTCCCCATGTGGAACTAAGTCCCCGCAGCTAATACTTAAGCACAGACATGACACCCTGACACTTTACTTAAGGTGTAGATACTTTTGTGCTGACTGTGCATGTGACGTGTGGCACTATACTGCCGTGGCAGACGTTCCAACGTTGAACAAAGCCTATGAAGCTAATACTAAAGTACATAAATGAAACATAAACACTTTACTCAAAGTCTAAATATCGTCGTACTGACTGTGCACCGATGTGGCAGACGTCTCCACTACATGCCCGCTTGCGTGCGAAAGTGCTGAGTCCGCATAGCGTGGAGGCTGCCGGCCTCTGTAAGCTCTTGACGGTGACTCCCTAGAGCCGGGCCAGAGGGAGGTGCTACCTTCCGCTAAAAAGAGCAGAGCGCAGGAAAACAATTTACCAGTTTTACGAAAAGTTATTGAATGCTTTTACAAGTTTTAGTTTGTCCCTGAAAAGAAATACATAAAACCATTTTGCCTAGTTCGGCAGAAGCGACTTGCCACACCCATCGGAGTGGCTAATGTGGCCGGTAGTAGCGCTTTCTTGGTAGTGTTCACGCACTGATCACCCCTGCACTACACAGCACGTACGTGCGCGTTCGTCACACATGCTTCTGGGCAGGTTTTGATGATGCATAACGGCCTGTGCGACCAGAGGAGCACCGACGGGTGGCGTCAATACCGATCTGGTTCTGTGGACCAAACATATTGTACATAGTATGTGCCAGACTGGTGATGAATTCGAAGTAATCTGGTTACGAGCCACACGGAGTACAAGAAAATGAGCATGCAGACAAATGTGCTAAAATGACTACAGTTTCTAGTGAATCTGTTGGCAATTTAACTCTTGCCAATCTTCTTAATATTCTTTAGATGGAATTTCGACAGCAGTCGACAAAGAATTGGGATGCTTTCAAGACAGGCCAGTCATACCGATTGGTTCAACCCCAACTACAGACAGAAGTATGGTATCATAAGGTTATCAAATATAGAGGATTGATTACAACCATGCTTTGTCTCTGCCTCAATCACGGCCGTTTTAAGCAACATATGTATAAAAAAAACCTTTCTGATACTCCAGCATGTCACCGTGGATGTGTAAGGCATGATATAAATCACATATTGTTTCTATGCCATTTGCAAGCTCGAGATATAATGTACTTGCAGCTTATCGCATGTGGTATATATCTTCCCTTTAACAGGGAAAGTGTACTGTCATCTTTGAACACCCCGGCTTACGAAGCTATTTATGAATTTATAAGTGTCAATTATATTGTCATGTAACTTTTATTTTCCCATGTGTTTCTATTTTATGTCTATTTCATGTTCAATCTGCTAGTCCGAAGTTGCCACACTGGCTCCATGATTACTAACTACGCATCTGGCTTGTGTCGTCATCGTCAACACTAAAGAACACATTATTGCAACATTACTTGTCACCTTCTGAGAAAAAATATTTGCTAAATATTGTTCTGGAATACTGAGTACCAGACTTGCTTATGGCTCGCTGACCTCCGTAGCGTAGTCGGATGCACACCGGCTTACGGTGCGAGGGGTCCTGGGTTCGTGTCCCGGGTAAGGCATGGGTGTCAATTATATATTCTCATATTTGAAACTGACTGGAAATGGAAGATACAAGCTGCATATAATGACCTTTTGGCTTTTGTCAAAAGCTGTAGGCCACTTAACTATATAATATATTTAGGGCCGGTTTTATGACCTCTGGCTAAAGTTCCGGCTAAAATTTAACCGCAGGCTAGCTCTTATTTCGGTTTTATGACACCCTGTTAACGTCTACCTTCCAGTTAAAGTCCCGGCTAACCTAGCGGGTGGATGAACCGGCCGCTAGCTGCTTAACCGGAGGCTAAGCAACAGAAAATAAAATGGCGATGTATCAGGCGAGGTTAGTTGTTGTTAGTGATGATGACTATTTGAGGAATTTTATTGAATATTTGCAGGATGCCATGGAATAATTTATTACTAAATGTAAAATGCTTCGCATTCGTCAAAGTTTTATTAAAAATTACATGGCATGAAAGTGTAGTCACGCTTTTCTATTCTCGTCGAGTCGTGTATTATTATTTGACTTTAATTGATCATGAAGTACATAAACGTATGCTATGTATATAAACTTAAGAATATGTGTATATAAGTGAATTTTAAAATTGCAAAACGAGGGTTATTATTACCGGTAGGTACCTATAAAATGTGTGTTTTCGTGGAAGTTGTATCTGTGAATTTTTGTTCGTTATACAGTGGACATATGCCGGGAATGAAATGCATTTCATACGACTTCAGACGTGGTTATAATTCAATGAATACAATTGAATGTGAAAATAAATGTTACCCAATTATCCCTTCCCTATCTTACAAACCATTAGGTACTTATTATCTACCTGCCACGCAAGTGCAAAACGAAAACAGCACTGGAATTATTCTGTTTACCGTATCCAAGTTTATCCCTTGATCCTATCGGCATGACCCTTTATATGTTGGTCTTGTTTTACATTATACTTGCTGTTTTAATTTAGAATGTTGAAAAATTCTGTACACAACACAAAATACCTAACATATCACGATGCAAACAAATTATGTCAGGTCTTGTAAAAATATATTTTTTTTCGTATACATTTTACAATCATAATTAATTTCCCAGTGAATATATCTAGGATCTCTCGACCTACTAAATTAAAACAGCAAGCATCCTATACCACAAACTAATTCCATCAGGATCGGATTAATTTGGATACGTGATACGAAACTATTAGTACAAAAATGAAACCTACACCAGTGAAATGAAAATCGACAAGTATTTTCCCGAAACGGGGTCTATATTATTTGATTATGAAATAAATTTATGAAAGAAATAAGTGTTCTCTAGCAAAAATGTCATCCCCTATTTATTTGTTGGTATAGAATTACTTCGTTAGTTTTGGCTTAATATATAACCTAACAAAATCAAGAGTTTCAATACAAGAGTAAAGTTGAAAACACACGGTTTTGAATCGTAAATTGTAATTTTATGGTTTAATACAAAGCAGGTTTGACGTCAAAGTAGTTTTTGGTTAATTTAATTATATCTGTTGCAAGATAAAGTTCGCGGCATATTTCTTTACTGCAGCTGTAAACATTCCGAATCACAATACAAACAAACAGCTGACAAACATTTTACCAGAAAAAATAACTGTCTTGCAACAAAAGTTACCAAATTCTGTTTTATTTCATTACCAACACACCCATTATTACACCACACGCTTCGTCAGGTTCCGGTTATCCAACCGCAGGCTAAGTATGGGTCATAATACACCCCTCGTTCGTTAACCGGAGGCTAGCCTTACCTGGAGGCTAGCTAACCTGAGGATTTAGCCGGAGGTCATAATATCGGCCCTTAAAAAAAAATATTGCTAATGGCTGCAACGGAAACGTAGGCCAACATTCATTTTGTTGAAGATGAAGATACATAGACCAATAAATGTATGGGCTAGTGGGGACGCGGATTTGTGTCGAAAAGAATAGTGACTATTCCGCCTAAGCAATGGCAAAAAACGGATTTGTATCGAATCGGAATAGTCACTATTCCATACAAGATTTAAATCTCACAAGTTGGCACGGACTTGTGCCGACCCGGAATAGTCACTATTCCGGTTCGACACATTTCCGTGTAGTGAAGATTCCGGGTATGGTGGAAGTCGGGTTAGTTGTATGCGGAAAAGTTTCGAATTTTTTTCGATGGAATTCATGTAGTTTGGTCAAACATGGTCCGATCCGGATTTTATTCGAATATGAATTTTTCAAGTAGTACCTACATAACGACGTTAGAGTGCAGTGTTCGCGTGGTTTAGCAACGCTATCTGTCAAGTTACTCATAACTAATTGTTGAAGCTCATTGCGAATTATCACTGAGCAGGGTGCGCCAGTATACCCTTTTCCATTTATAATTTTATAATTTATTGTGTATCTCGATTTCTATTTGCACACAATATTTATTTTATGCCTGTACTTTTTAAGTGCATAAGTTGTCAATTCATACACTGACTATGTTTCTTTATTTTCTGTGCAATACAGAATAAATTTTTACTTTTAAATATAAAAAAATAAATGTCTCTGAAACATCAAAACTGCCAATCTCCTGTTCCACAATACCAGACCAAAAACTTGAATTATAATCGGTTGACACAGCTCGACAGGAGTTCTAGATCACGTACGGCATGTATTATGTTGTATAATAATATGTTGTACATATTTGTAGTGTCCCGCACATGGTGATGTGATAATTATAAAATTGACTTAGTGGTAGACGCGTGAGCCCTGGTTCATTAAATATATTGTATTATATTTACTAACAAGTTGAGTAGAATTCATACAGTAATGCTATTATTGTAACATTAAGCTGATTGCAGGTTCAGCTTTTTTGAATTCTGCAAAAAAAAAATTATAAAACGTGTTACCACATCATTACTGAAATTTTAACGAATTCAAAAGTTAGCTAACTTATGTGAAATTTATGTTGATAGATTTATATAAAAAATTTAAATTAATTTGCCGATTCTCTTGCATCTTATATTGCATAAATATTTTATAATTCAACTTCTTTTTAAACAATTTTAAGAAAGATATTTAAATGTATGCAATTTTGATATTGCCACACATTTATTTAATTAATTTTTTAAGTACGATTTTAAAATAATTGTGTAATTTTGAAGTTGCCAATATACACTTTTTGGTTGAAAAACGCAGATTTTAAAACTAATTTGCAAGAGTAGGCAGCAAGTTTTGTTAATCTTTTTCGTTCGTTTCTTGATGTTTTAATGAGTTGAAAATAAGGCGGAAAGTCGGTTTTTAGGATAAATTTTTATTGTTATTTGTTTGATGCTTACTTAATTACTATCAATTCAAAACATTATTTTTGCAACACGATAAAATTATAGTTAGGTATATGTGTGTTTATAGTTATTTATTTTCTGTCTAATATAAAAAGCAAGTTTTTTTTTTTTTTTTTTTTTTTTTTTACAAAGATCATCGTTGGGAGAGAAGATTTTCTCAATTTTGGGGGACTCGAAAATAGTACAAACAAATAGCCTACTATGTTAATATGATGAAAACATTTGTTTCAGTTGCAGTGTCTAACATTCAGGTTTCTCCTGATGTATAGGCCTATTTGATGGTTTTGTGTGGGGTAGGCTCTATGTGTGTTAACTGCCTTTATCTAAAGTTATTTACAAAAAAAATTTCTTAAAAAACTCTAATAATTTCGTAAATTCTTAAGCTACAACAAATACAAATACACCATCTCAGAAAAAAAATTGGTTGTCTGAAAGGTCGGTTTACGGACGATAGTTTAACGTGGCAACGTCATAACAAAACATTGATGAAGTGATTGCATACTTTTATAAATAAAATTGAATCATTTTTATTGAATTATCACTATTTTGTACGGATACAAAGAAGGAGTGAAATGAAATCTACAATTTAATTGATAAATTTACTTTTATTTGCACTCATTAATTCAAATATGTTTATTACTTTAGCGAAGAGATTATTTTAACTATAACTTTTATACATGTTTGCTATTTAACTTCTTCCAAACTGTGTTATTCTGTTATAAATTTATCAATTAAATTGTAGATTTCATTTCACTCCTTCTTTGTATCCATACAAAATAGCGATAATTCAATAAAAATGATTCAATTTTATTCATAAAAGTATGCAATCATTTCATCAATGTTTTGTTATGACGTTGTCACGTTAAACTATCGTCCGTAAGCCGACTTTACAGACAACCAATTTTTTGGAAAAATATTTTGTTTTAAATTTTGGATATTGATTATTCTTATGTGTTTCTGATTAAGTTCGCTTGTCTTTCATTCTTTCATAAATATAATTATATATAATTTTAACTGTAAAGCCATTTTATGATGGCCTGGATTAGATGATATTATTTCAAAACTAGTTTATCTTTTATATTTAAGTTAAATATCTTCGTTTTTGATTTGAGTACGAATTATAGGTTACGAGCTGCAATGTTGCACATTTAAGGTTCAATTGTAACGTATCCCAAACGTCTGGTATCTCAAATAGGTGCATATATATTTTACCAAGAATAAAAATTTTTATTTAAAATTATCTGTCTACAGCGATTCCAAACCGAAATGCACTTCAAACTGCAGACGATGCCTACGAATTCAAAAATTCACCTTAAACCTCTGCTAAAGCCAGGCTATGGCTTCCGGGACGAAGCGCAACACCCCGTGGCCCTTCCATAAATAAAAATAAATCAGTTCACATTCGTAAAAAAAAAAAACCTACTTAAAAGTTTATTTCTGAATATTATATTGTTCTTGTAAATATTGATTGGGTGGGGTCACACTTCCAGCGCGCTGCCTTTGTTAATGTGGCAGAGTTCTAGCCGACTTTTTCTTGTGAAGCAGTGCGCAATAACGTGGTTTGAAAACAGCGATGGCCGTGGTCTGCCAAAGGTTATTTCATGTAAGCAATAAGAAAATGGTTGTAGTACTTAATTAAATTATATTTATGGCTCCACATGCGAACGTAAGTAAATTTTGGGCAAATGTCTCAGAAAAATAAGATGACAATAACTTGTTAATTTAATAAATGAGTTTTCTGTGAGACATTTTATTGCACTACATTTAAAATATAACTTTTAAGATCGATTGAAAGCTGTTTGAAAATTCTGGTCTTTAGTTACATAATTATATAGTTATTTTGATTTTTAATAACTATAAAATATTTTATTGCCCTTGAGGCTAATATGAGTAAGCATATTCAGACAGCAGAATTTTTTAAATAACATAATTTTAGTCGTTATGATTTTGAATATAAATATATAGGTAACTTAGCTGAAATGCTGTATATTTTTATTGATATATCTTTATACATAAAAATCCCGTGTCACGATGTTCGTCCACGCTAATCTCCGAAACTACTTAACCGATTTTAATGAAATTTTGCACATATACGTAACTTAGTCCAACTTGAGGGGTAGGATAGTTTTTATCTCAATTAATGAACTAAATATTTGTTTTTTCAAATGAAAAGTTTTTTTATAGGACAAAGGCTCATAGACATACAAACAGCAATTGTGTGTTATTTCTCTATGACCACCACACTCTCATTATAATATACATTTCGTTTTAAGGGCAAGCTTCAAGGTCGCGGTTGTGAATCATGGTCACCAGGTAGTGCTGGGGTGGTGATGAGAGCGAGAGATCGCAGACAGAGATATGACAGTGGCAGCGAGTGGTCTGAAGGTTGAAAGGGGTGCGCCGGCGGGATCACGTGTTCATCCGGTGTTGCCAGCTCTGTGTCCCACTGAGAACAGCCGCGTGCCTAACTAGGGGCGGACTTTCGGCGAGGCACACTCACTCAGCAGTGTTTCAGCACTAGAAGCCCGGGACAGCAGGAATCTTCATTGGGCATCGTATAGAGCAGGGTTTTTTGGAGATGAATTCAGATACTAAATTGATAACGTATTTTTAATATATTTTTTTAGTTATAATCCTACAACCAATGGTCAGTTAAACTGGACTCTATCACATATGTCATGTTCAAGGATTACGTGCACTTACACGTCCCGTAACACCGTAACATAAGCCCCGACACTCTGGAGGGTTTTCCTAGAAACAAACATTTAATTTTATGAGCAAACCTATTTTTTTTTATTTAGAATATTTTAACTTCTCCACATAATGTATGCGAATATTACACTTGTGACCAAATGTTTGAATTATGTTATATATATATATGTATACACATACATACATACATATATATATAGATTCGAGTTATAGGGCAGGACTTTTTTTGAAATATTAAACAATTTGTAAAATACTGAATAATTTAACAGTAGTCGAGATGAGTCAAGACACAAATATTTCGTAAGAAATAAAACACCATGTACATACATATACTTGCTACACATTGACAATTTAACGAAATGTAAAAAATGAAGACCTAATACATTGACGTATTAAAACTTAAGTTTATAAAACAATTGCCAAGTGCAAGTACAATAGGCAAACGAAGAGCCCCGTATCGTTCATGGATATTTGTTCTTAACTTGCAAACTTATAAACTGAAGTAATATATATGTATGTATATATATATATATATATAGCCTATATAAATTTCCTTTTTGTTTCCTATTAACAAGGAAATAATGATATATCAGCATTTATTTATACATACAGAGATTTTCAATTGAGTAAAAATTGTGCTTAATGCATGAAAAATAATTTTATATATATATATATATATATATATATATATATATATATATATATATATATATATATATATATATATATATATATAGACAAGCTGCAGTACCCGGCGTTGCCCGGGCTGAACACAGGGTGAATGGGACATTTTTCGAAATAAGATGTGGATAGTAATTGTCTTCTTAATTTGAATGTCAAGTGTGCAAAATAATTTATATCACTTTCAGATCCCGACAGACGTTTTGCCAGTGCATAGTTATTTACCTGTATATATCTCAAAATTGGTAGTCTGTATGTAATCTAGACTCTATAAAGCACTATGGAAAAAAAGCTGAAAAATAAGAAACATACTAATATTGAAAAGAAAAACCATATCACTGATAGTAGAAACGCAGTTTACATCAACATAGAGACCAAAAGACATGTATATTACTAGAAAATCCATTTCATTAAATAAATCAATTTTCGTTTGTTTTTTTTACATCATAGTATACACAAAATAAACAACTACATATAACAGTTATTCGAAATTCACTGTAAACAATATTTTAAAAGGTATGTCTCCACAGAACATAAAATATAAACTTCAAATAAAATTAGAACCTTATATAAAACTCATGAACAGTTACTTCCAAAAATAATTTTTTCTCTCGTTTAACTTAATGTTTTTGATGTTAGAACAAATTTGAACACAACAGAACATTTTATGGCTAATCGTCCAGAGTTTCAAAGAACAAAAATATCTTACTTCAATTATATTTACATTCATTTATCGCTTGCAGTTTCCAGCTCAGTTTTTAACGTCTTGATTGTTGTTTCTCTACCAAGCTTTTTCAGCTTCCAAAATGTAGTCTGGTTCTCTAATGGCTCTGCCTATGCTTTGATTTGGCACCACTACCTCAGGCAGAAAACACCTACGATAAAATCTAGTCAGTTTCGGCTACATTTCTGTTTTCCACATGAGCTTATCTCTTTCTGCTCTTTCTACGTGTAAATTCTGACGAACGCCAGACATTACTATGAAGTAACAATATTCGCGCTTTGTTAAAGTCCTTTGCAGCTGATAAAAATAAAGGTGTGAACGTTTAAGAATTAAACTTCCATCGTCATTCACACGTAGAAAAAACTTTCTTTTTCTTATTGTAGATTCTTGGAGCCCTTGGTCAACTACAAAAGGCACACACACTTGATTTCAACAATCGCATTTTCTTCGACCACAAGTCCGTCGGGGCTAGCACTCAAATATCCCTATTATAGATCCAAAAATAAATCACATTTCTGTACAACTAATCCGGTTTGTGCTTGAAACCTCTGAATGGCAATATGCTCATTGCGACGACCGTATTCCATTGCCAGTGTCGAAAACGGGGGCTTGTTAAGTAGGTACTGTCAGTTGGGGTAACATTGGCCCTTTGAGGGTAACTTTGGCCCAAGACAAAAAAAATGTTAAACCATGTTACAACTCTTCCAAATATTTATTAGATGTGATGATACATATGTAACATATGTAAGTCGTCACCAAAACTCAGAAAATCTAATTTAGTACTACTTTTAATGTAAATAGATTCTTACATTAAGTTAATTTTTAATAAAAAGTTTGTTTTACGTATACGTCTAAAAAAATATATACACATGGTAAAATTTTAAAATGGAATAACATAAAGAATATTTTACAGAAATATTTCTGGATTGATTTCTCAGTTTCTGTTTTATAATCTATTGTCGCTGGCAAATAAGTGCCAGCACGTGAAATTGACAGTAAAGATTACAAAAAATTTTATAGACATAAAATTGCATCCTAATAAAAATGGTATTTATAGCTGCATATAAAAATCAAAATTGTCCCGTATGCATCCGCACTTTTACGGTTAACATTGTCACTAGCACACAAGTGTAATGTATCATTAATAAATTTTCAATATATAGGCATATAGAAATTATTTTTAAGCATAAAAGAAAACCTTAAATCCGTTTGAAATGTGTTTAGAGCAAATATTTTTTTTTCAACTGTTAATAATATTAAAAATGAATTTCCAGGACAGTCAGTTTTCAACCTTATTTTAAAAGTTTTACAGTAGGTCACACATAAATGTCTCATATCCGTGTATGCATAATAATAAATATAACACTCAATGTACATAGGTACCTTGTTTATTTTTAGCATACGTGCCAGAAGCATTTTCTTTTTTGCGGATTTCTTTCGCTTTGACAATTTATTGTGGCCGTTTCTTGAGGAATTTTGTGCTGCCCATAATCGCACACTGCGTACCAAGACTTGATAAAACTTTGTTGAATAAGTCACACGTAGTCGAGCGTTCCGAACACTAATACTACACAAGAGAGAATGAGTGACCTCGGTGAGACGCTGGCGTCACACACCTTTCCCCATCCCTTCCCATCATGATCGGTAGCCGAGGGCGCAGCTAGCCACGGACCTCGACGCCATCAAATCTTTTTCTTAAAAAAAAGTCTAATTGACAGAATGTGAGTGTCGCTAGATTTTTTTATCTACACGGCTCTACCAAAAATATCAAAGTTTGAAACAAATGTAATTGTTTGTGCGTCTTCAGAAACATTTGAATTTTCAGGAGCAGCCTAAATCTAAAGATAGCAAAAACTATTCTGTGTTATTTTTAAAACCCGCTATTAAAATAAAATTTTATCAAGTGTGTGTAGATATTCAGATAGGAATTTGAGATCGCTTGTCATAATAAATGTGAAGTAAAAAAAATTAATAAGCACTTGGTTTAGACAGGATTGTTTCGAAGAAGCCTCGGTGTGCATAACAGTGTGACATAAAATCCTCCTAAATTATATATGAAAAAACAACCACAGAAAAAACTATTTAAAGTAATGTACAAATTTAATTTGTGAAGACGAACTGCGTAAGCACAATTTTTATTATTTTTAATGCATGACCATCATGCTATCAGTTTTTGTTTTTATTTGCTGTCCTGTAAAGAGTTAAACACTAACCACTGAAGTTGTAAATGCAGAACTGTCACTACCCCGCGCGCAAGGCGTGTCCGTCTCCCTGGCTCACAGTTGCGAGGGGTGGGTGACCTTCCAGGAAGGAGCTGGCAACACGGCAGCCTGTCTCCGCCACCTCGCGCGTCATCCTCTCCCCCCTGCCACCCCTCGTCTACAACCATGTGCTGGGCCAACACCCTCGGCCTGCTTTCTAAACGGAGGGAGGCGTGTGACGTCAGCAGTAGTGGTCCTAGCCTGCCCCGGCCGGCAAGGGTCGAGCCTAGCGCGCGCACATGTTCCTTCCCTTCTGTAGCTTGCCAGAGCCCAGAGGTCAGTTTTTGTACAGATTTCGTGCTGAGCGGTCAGTTCACATGCTGGTTCACTGCTTTGTTACTCGATGTCGGATTTTGCTGTAATTCGAACCGAGCTATCACTTAACATTCCGCATAGTCGTTGTGTCGGGATGTGGGTTTCTTATGTGATTTGGAACTGAGAGATCAGTTAACATGCCGTATCGCTGTTGTGTTACCGAATGTAACGAACTATAAAACAAAAGCATTTATAACCAAAGAGAAAAAATAAATATAATACAGTAAAGCAAAGGCCTATTAGAATTATATTTGAAATTTCCTGCAAGAAGCATTAAATTTACAAGTCACTAATACTCACGCTATATATAAACATGTATACTTACATACATACATATACACCCACTTTCAAATTTATAATGCTATTGATATTTAAACTACCATATATATTGGAGAAGGTAATATTTAAATGTGTTATGCATGAATGTTAAATTATGAATTCTTTAAAAATACTTGAAAACATTTCAAGGAGCAATTTTCTCTTAAAAAATAAAAATGCCTGATTTTAAAAATCATCATTTAAGGAATTTAGAGGAAAAAAAAACATTTTTAATTCGATTACATCTTTGTTTCATGTATAGAATGTTAGATGGTCATATCTTCTGTATGGGCCTTTTTGTAGATAAACATGAGAATTCTGATGCATAGTGTAAGAGAAAACGATTTTTTATTTGTTTGTTAACTTTACAAATTAATACAGGTTAACATAAATTGCATTTAAATTTACATTTTTTCGGTAACTCTGATAACTAAAGCTCATTTTGGTTCAAAATTAATATGTCTATTTATTCGTGAGACCATGAACTAATTACGTTGGTACATAATTTTTAGTTATAGCTTTATAAACATTACTAAAAGTTTCGTAGTATTATTTTTTCGTATTATTTTGAAACAAAATTAACGAATATTAATTCTCATTACTAAAACTATATGCCCAGAAATTGTTTTGATTTCTTAATAACATTGGATTTAAGTGGTTTCAAATGCATAAAACTATCGCTAAGACTGTCAAATTTAACTTGCTCTTTCCCCACAATGCCAGTAAAATAAACGAGCATGCATAGTCAATGATACCACTGCTTGGTATCAAATAAAAATGTATAGTATTTTATACTAACTGATTAATAGTTTTCTCGGATGTATATTTTAATTGCGTGGTTTAATACTGAATAATCTTATAAAACACTATTCAAACGTCAGAAAATTACTTACACTTCCTCTTTATATTGGCAGAAAAATGTTTACTGTTAAACTTCATAATAAACGTGGGATAAGAAAGATTGCTAAATAACTATATTTTATATGTAAACGCAATTAACTGACCCTGAAATCTTAATAAAGGTCAAACCTACACCAATAAATGAAAAATATCATACACTATAAACCAAATTTGTATTTGCTCATCTGGTCTTGTTAAAATGAATGCATTGTTTCAAATAATTATTTTCTTTATTTTAAGGTGTGTGAGTTGCATTTCTAGTCAGACTACATACTGAAGGAAACAAGCTGTTATGATTCTAGAACTGGCAAACATCTGACAGCTCCACTGGCACACCCAAGATTATGTGATGATGCCGTTCCAGAAATATTTCCCAACTGCCCTTCTTATTTGTCAGCACCTAGTCATAGTCGAGAAAGCCCTGAAATAAAAATAATTTTTTTGCAACAGGAGTTAGCACATGTTCAATTAAACTCAAATTTTTGTTATTTCATTTTTTGAACAGTCTGTCCACCTGGAATTTGAAAACATACATTTTAATTATTTCCCTGTAACTTGAAATTCTCAATTTGTGTATTCCATTACACCTCGTGCCCATAAGATTATTTTAGGAACCCAGGAAGAAATAATTTTGCCTAATTTTTATACAAAAAAAATTGCCCGTTCAACAATAATAACAAATAAAATTTTAATTTCTTGAAAAACTACAAAGTAAGTATCAGTTACATACGAGAGAAGAGTACTTTTTCTCTGGTTGACTAAATTCACTTGAAACCGTATTATGACTACAAATGGCACTTGTTTTTATGGTCATTTTAGCCTTTTATCGTCGGATGAAGATGATGTTTACATTTAACCATTAAAACCAATTACTGCTAAAATATACTAATCACTATATACTCTGCTGGTATTGTAACAATATACTGTGAATGATGTTCAAAGTTTGTTCTGTAACAGCAAAACTGTCTTCAGCAATTATGAAATGTAATAAAGTTACGTCTTGTTATAATATCGTTTATTATGTGTAGGTATGTTTTTATGTTATGTAGCTATATTCAGTCATAAACTGAAAGTCCATTTGGATCTTTTTTTCGTAACCTAACTAAAACTAAGCGTATTTGTTTGGGAGGCGTCTGGGTTAGGTAAGACTATAAGTGCGTTCTAAAATAATTCCAGTGGTAATTATTTTGCTTTATAAACATACTAACAGCCAAAACAGTTTATGGATAGTAAATGGAATGACAGAATTTTTTTTTAATTATTTCAGCAGAGTTCGTTTGTTTCGATGAGCTTAGTCAAACTGAACTAGCTTCTTGACAAGCAACCTTAAATTCATTAAAATAAAGAAAATATAGTTTGCTTCGGTGGCCTGCTGTCGTGATAAAACAGTCTATAACTATGTTTATTAACGAAACTAGCACTGCTGTGAGTAGAAACGTTTTTACAAAACATCCAAAGTATATTTTAAAAGCGCACATTAGAAAATGTAATAAATAAAAAAATGACTATGTCTATAAACTTTAAGTCAATTTCTTAAAACCGTATTATAACACTCTGATACGTTTTTGTAATGGTTATCTTAGCCACGCATTTTCATTCTTAAAAATATCAGTTTTAATAACATTATACGATTAAATTTTAAATGATTGACGAATACGCTTTAATGAAATGTGTCTAATACTATATTAGACAAGCTAAGATTATGTGTGTCGAAGATTTCCTCTTCGAGAAATTACTGATTTTGTACTCCGGATTTAAATCGCATGACTTAACTAGTTAAATTTTAATCCACAATTACTTTTAATTAATGTTATATGTGATGTCCATACAGTAAGACAGAATTATAAGAATATAAAAGTAGTAAAATAACAGCGAAAAGCAGCTAAAACGCTGTGAAACAGGCGCGCCGTAGAGGGGAGTGAGGGACCACTCTTGATGACGTCACGCGCTTGAAAGCAGGCCTTGTGTCCAGAGGGTGTTGGCTGGGCCTCTCGGCCTCAATGTTTCCATTACAAATAACCATGCTGTCAGGGGCGCAACAACAGGGGGGAAGGGTATTTTGCCTCCCCCTCCCCCTCTGAAATCTTGAAGTGGGGGCAAATGGGGCCAAGAAAGTGCTGTGTAATCAATTTTTAGATAATAAAACTGCTTAAATAGCACCATTTTCCACCATCAAATAAAAATTTTCCCGGGGGAGGACCCCCGCCCCCCCCCCCCCCCCTGCTTCAATAGGGGGGATAGATGATTCTTTATAAAAAGGTATATTGCCCACCCTTTGTAAATTTAGTTGTTGCGCCCCTGCATGCTGTGTCTTTGTTTTTAGAGATAGAGTATCAGTCCCGCTGACTTTTTTTTAAAGAATTCAACTCAGTCAAGGGTGCAGTACAGCTGTTTAAGCGATTTAATTAATAGCCTGACAACTATGATACTTTGAATATTATATCACATGATATCACCATCTTGAAATAAAAAATTAAAACTTTTGAAGCCATAGCACTGTTAAAGGTCTTCAAAATCTACAACAGTGTTTTTGTTTGACGCTATTATCACAAAAATTGTGGAAATCGCGCAATAATTTGTTTTGCATGTAAATGCCTATCCCGCGGCCGGAGTGAATTTGGTTGAAGCCCGGCCTTACTCGCGGACAATATATCACCCTGGGTTCAGCCTGGCAAACGTTGGGTACTGCAGCTAGTATTAGGTATATATAAACCATATGGACATTAATTATATTATATTTAAACTCCATTTAAAAATAGTTACAGGTAAAGGTGTATGTGACTGCGTACAGTGAAGTTTGCGTAAGAATTGGTGTGTAGATAATTTTTAAAAGTTCTAATATGTTCACATTTCCCGTAATAGACGCTTGGGCATGAGTTTTAGGCCCTTGACAGCGTTAATTTGACCGCAGGGCGGAAGGATACCAAACAAGATAAATAATATGATAGCACAGTGGTAGAGTCGACTATGCTTAATAACATACCGAAAGTTTGCCGCTGTAGACCTTGTGCGTATCACCGAAAATTTGCAGTTAAGCCCTAGATGACAGCGACTGACAGCAGTTCATTAAAATGCTTTCCATTTACGCACTCTTTACCGTAGACTCTTGATAGCTTTATGAAAATAATCTTTAAACACTACTACACACATTTATAATGAATAAAGTTCTAAGTGTTAATATAAAAGGTAAGAAAAAAATTGTTTCATTAATGAAATAAGTTTTTTTACATCAGTCAAGGAAATAAAAATATTATTCACTTAAAAATAAAGGGTTTTACGAAAATATTTCTTGAACAAAAGTTGTTGTATAATTCTTAAGCTTAACAGCGATATATCTCTTAAAGGTCTAGCTTAATTTATTGGATCACTAGGCCTTCCGAGCGTATCAATGTCGTCTACGCACTGCGACAGAGCCACATCCGCAAGCGCTGGGGCCACTTCCACTCCCACGAAATAGAAGAGTTTTAATCTTTGTAAAATTTGCTCCAAACTGAAATTTGAAACAGTAGTAACATACACGTTTTCTAGCAACACGTGAAATGTTTACCTCCGCAAACCTTGCGCGTAACACCGAAAACATGTAATTAAGTACTAAATAATACTTTATTGGCAATTTAACAATATAGCACTCCTTAAACGTAATTACTATAGTAGACCTTCATAATAGCAAACCAAAACTAACTCAACTGATTAAATTTAAAAACATTTCACTACGTTTGACTAAATATGCTATGAATTCAATAATATTAGGAGAGAGGTGTTATGCAAGAAAATGGCACAAATGGAAATACGCATGAAAAGCCCGATGTGAAAACATTAAATAAAAGTAGTTGCAAAGTTCTTAAGCTTTACATTAGTTTATTTGTTGAGAGTCTGGTACAATTTGTCTGACCGCCGAAGCGATCCGAGCCGCGTAGTGTGTACTACTGCGAAGTTGTCGAAGATGGCTCGGGTCGGGACGAATTTCGCTGTTAAGAAACAAAGGTTTTTAATACATGGAAAATTATCCCAAAGAAGAAACTTTGTACAGTTGTAGAATGACCGTTTCTTAGTAACATGTAAAAAGTTTACCGATGTAACCCCTGTGATCACACCAATAACGAGCATTTAAGTCCTAAATGATAATTTCCCAAACGATCCACAAATTGTGTTTCGTAAATAATTTAATAACTCCATAAATACTTTTTTAAGTAGGCTCTCAGTATACAGCAAACTTGGTTTTTCTTCAAACGCCATACTGCTACGGTAATAGGAATATGAAATCACTACAGACAAGATTTTGTTCCGTTTACTGTGGTGAAACCCGAGCTAACCGAGAAATGACCGAGCGTCCCGGAAAGTTGTGATATTTGACGATATTTGACTATATTGCGCGAGTAGCACACCCGTACGTGACAGAGAATTTTTTTTTTTTTTTTTTGGATAGTGGCCTACAGCATGAAGCCCACGGCCATAGTTCAGAGTGTCGGGAGCATGTTAATCAGAAGAGGAGACTAGAGAATAAACTACATCTTCTTGGTAGAGGCCCGTCTACCGAGGGTGGAGTAGGCCGTGGAGCATGGAACAAGGAGTTAGGGAGGGCCAGCCACCAAGGAAGTTACAAGAGCAACCCCAGGGTTACAAAATGATGCCATTGGACAAAAAGTAAGCGATGATTGCCAAATATGCAGCGTGGGTGGAGGTGTATACCATATTAGGGTATGATAGTGGGGACGGCAATTCCAGTTCTTGAAAAGTACGTAGGAGGTGCGTTCTCGCACTCAAACGGGGACATTCCAATAAAAGATGCTGAACATCTGCGACAGGAGCCCCACAAGGGCAGGTCGGATGGGGTGTCATGTTCAGTCGACAGAGGTGCTCTGGAGTCAGAAGATGCTCGGACCGAAGACGGAAGGACATGACCGCCTGACGGCGAGAAGCATATGGGGGAAGCGTTTTGTAAACTGGAACCGTAGAGGGATGGAGAGAAGGGTAGAGCGATGAATGCGTGTGGGCATAAGCAATCCAATCCTGGAACATAATCTCCTTGAAGTATCTCTTCACGAGAGGGAGCAGAGGCTGGTACGAGGCTGGTTGTACTAGGTGACCGGTGGATATGGCTAAATTGGCCATCTTATCGACAGTTTCATTTCCCCCCAAGCCAACATGGCTGGGAACCCAAAGGAACGTAACAGGGCCCGAATGTGGTTCAATTTGAAGGCAGAGGCATTTAATACGTAAGAGAAGCAAGTCGGAGGTCTGATGAGAAGAACAGAGGGACGTGAGAACGCTGGCAGAATCTGAAACAATCAAGGGAATGGGAACCACGTGCGACAGAATATATTGTAAGGCCATAAGTATTGCAAGCGCTTCGGCATAGTAGATGGAAGTGTAATCAGGAAGCCTGTAAAGTCCAGATCGACCGTGCGAGGAGTCAAACCATGCGGCACCCACACCATCCTGACGTTTAGAGCCGTCCGTATATATGCGAGAGGCAGAGGGGTAGGATGCAAGAAGTTCCAAGTATATTTGCCGAAGCACCGCGGGGGGTTTGTTTTTATGACCCTCAATACGAACCAAGGGGACATAAGTAAGAACATCAAACGAGTAGCAGTATTTATAACAATACAGTCCGGGATCAATGGATCGAGCAGCAGTAAGAACTGGAGTGGGAATGTCATATAGGGCGTCCATAGCCCGTCGTAAACCTGGCAGCCTTACGATACGAAGGTGAACCCAATGGCGGGCATATAGCATACGGCGAGATAAGGATAATGGAATAAGGCCTAGTTCAATGTACATATACATGATAGGTGTGGATTTAAACGCACCGAGGATGATTCGCATAGCATTATTCTGAAGTGTTTCCAACCTTTGCAACTGGGAAGTGGACGCATGCATTAATACCTGGCTACCGTAGAGAAGGATCGGTCGGATAGTAGAAATGTAAAATGAGCGAAGACTACGGACATCAGCCCCCCAAGTTTTCCCCGCTAGAGCCTTAAGGAGGTGTAACCGACGAGAGCATTTATCAATGACATAATTAATGTGAGCGATACCGAGCATTCGTTGATCTAAGAAAACACCAAGGTATTTTATGCACGTGACTATAGGTAAGGGAACACCATCCAATGAAATAGCATGAGCAGGCGTCGTAACCCGTTTTCGTGTGAAGTGAATTATCTTCGTTTTCGATAGGGACAGACTGAACCCATGCGTTCCCAACCAATGTTGAGCCTTAGTGAGTGCAGCTGAAAGAGTAGTACTAGTGTCAAGAATAGTAGAACCACGATACCACAACACCACATCATCGGCGTACGCAGTTAATTTAGCCGAAGTTCCAATGTGAAATATAAGGTCTTGAGTATAGAGAAGGAAGAGAAGAGGGCTAAGAGAGCTTCCTTGCACTAATCCCTGGGACACCTGGCGGGTGTAAGGTGCAGGTCGTACCATCCGCGGTGTATAAGTACGAGAAGAGAGTAAGGCAGAAAGGATCCTGATAATTTGACTAGGAAGTCCTAATGCATATAGTTTCGAGTACAGGATGGGAAGTTGGACATTATCAAAAGCCGCAGATATGTCCATGAATATGGCAGAGAATATCTCTTTACGTTGAAAGGCTAAACGAATTTGAGAGTAAAGGGAGCAGATTGCATCTTCAGTGCCCATACCAGAACGAAAGCCAAATTGTTCTGGACGAAGGAGGTTATGATACTCGAACCACCACACCAACCTATTTTTGAGTAACTTCTCAAATAATTTAGCCAAGCACGAACGGAGAGCGATAGGTCTATAGGAGGTGGCCTCAAGAGGAGACTTGCCTGGTTTAAGTATCGGAAGGATGTAGAATTCGCGCCAGCTAGGTGGAATAATGCCAAGCCGTAGAATGAGGTTAAAAATGTGCAATAAGAAGGACTGCGCATTTACAGGAAGATGACGGATCATACTATAAGTAACCAAGTCCGGTCCGGGTGCAGAATCAGGCGTAGTCTGGACACATTGAGAGAGTTCTGAAAAAGAAAAGTCTTGTAGGAGCGAGGTACAGTCCTTATCCTTTGACGTGGGGCGAACCGGAGGAACGTCATCGAGGAAAGGCGGAGGAGAAACTGTAGGAGGAGCGACCAGTGACATGAAGTCATGGAGTAAGTGGGGAGGCAGAGATGCCCAGGCCGTGGATGTGAGACTATGTCTAAAAGTATTGAATTGTCGCCATAACGTTTTCAGAGAGGTAGAACGTGAAAAAGATTCACAGTAAGATTGCCAGTGAGCTTGTTTACGTTTTTTCCAGGTTAACTTAGCAAATGCTTGGGATTTTTTAAGAAGTATAAAGTTGTCCAAAGTAGACCGTGTTTTGTACGTCCGTAAGGCGTTTAAGCGCTGCCGATTGGCACTGGCACAGTGTTCATCCCACCAGGGAGCCTTACTTTGTTTATGTACAGGACCCTTTAACCGGAATGGCATAGATGCGCAAGCTGCTTGGAAGAGGTTATTATAGAAGCTAGAGTATAAGTGAAGGAGGTCATCATTGGAAGAGCAGAACGTAGCAGCGGTCCGAGATTCCAGCCACGAATAAAACAAAGTCCAATCGGCCCGTGATGAAAGAAAAGTATAATACCAGTGTGATTCTGAGTGCCATTGGGTAGTGGGGAGTGACGTGGTGATAAGAATAGGGAAGTGGTCACTGCCCCAGTTGTCCGAAAGAACCTCCCATTTAAAGTTGCCAGCCAGATTAGACGTTATGAAAGAGAGATCGATTGCAGTAGATGACGCAGTAGGAGGACCCATCCAGGTGTGTTGTGTACCATTTAATAGAATATAAGGAGACGTATGTAAATAGTCAAGAAGATTGATCCCAGCTGCATCATTAGATTTGTTGCCCCAGAAAACATGATGGGCATTAAAATCACCCCCAATGAACACAGCACCATCGAATTGTTGAAAAAAGTCTTCCCAATTTTGAGATGTATAAGAAGATCGGGGGTGGACATAAATCGAGACAATGGTGAGGGGAACATCATCAAGGAGGAGCCTGATAGCGATAGCATCTACGCGTTGCATAGAGGGAGGGAAGGACACGTTAATTTCCGTGCTGGGATGTCTTCGAGAGACCAGAATGGCCGTACCCCTATCCAACTTTTTCGAGAGGTAGAAGTTATAGCCGGGAAAAGTAACATGATGTCCTGAATTTAAAAGAGTTTCTGTAAGAAGAACTGCATCACATGAGACTGTAGAGAGAAAATGGAGCAGGGGGAACCTATTAGCCGAAAGAGATTGCGCATTCCACTGAAGAAGCAAGAAGGGGTGTTTGAGAAGCATTGTTAAACGAGCACCTGGACAAAAGCCGCGATGAGGCTTTCTTTGTCGAAGGCGTAATCAGTTTCCTTTTTAGCTGTAGCTATCATAATTTCAATGGTATCGACCAATGACTTAAGTTTTTCCATGTTAAGCCTTAATCGTGTGGAGTGTGGAGGTGGAGCTACGTCAGAAGAGGAAGTGTCCTGAAGGGCATCCTGTGAAGGATGACGCGTATGCATCATAGGGGGAGAAGAGGACAGTCCTCCGTCGGGAGGCCCCGGCAGTGCCACACCATTGGTGATGTCAGGCGTGTAGGGCCGAAACTGAGAATAATAATGTTGAAGATTGAAAGAATTCTGACTTGTTACATTCGTGATCGGTGGCACTGCTTTATAGCAAACCCTGTACCCATCCGGTCGAAGGGGTGGATTCGGGGAGTCGGAGTGAAGAGCCTGTGCGTAAGAGTGATCAGAAATGGGAATGTGTTGTGGACCGATAGGTGAAGGCTGCGTCAGAGGGGGGAAGCTGGTGAGTCTCGGCAAGTGGTGGGGATCCATACGATCTTTAGGTAATGGGTATATCCGACCAGTAGCGCGCTGTACCTGCTGTCTCGCTTCCGAATATGAGAGATTATTGTAGGCCATTACCCGTTTTATTTCCCTCTCAAATTCCCAAGCAGGGCACTTAACCTTGTCCGTGGAGGGGTGGTTACCCCGGCAGTTGACACATAATGGAGAATCGTTATGGGGACATGTATCCAAGGAGTGCTCCTGAGAGCAAATTGCACAGGATAGAGCCTTAGATCGACATAACTTGAGCGAGTGACCAAAGCGGTGACATCGATGGCATTGAAGGACTGACTGAACACGCGGTTTGACGATGTAACGCTCTTTAAAGATGGCAATATAATCGGGAAGAGTTTGTCCCTCAAACGTCACTTTAACCAGTTTAATGGGCACCCGGGTATCTGGAGCTATATATTTAGTCAACCGCTCAAGATGTATGACGCGTTGAGGGGACTTGATACCCTCTAGCAGATCGTCAACAGCCACGTCCAAAGGGATGCCATAGATCAATCCCTCCCGCTGGATTAGGCCTTGGGGAATAAGACATTTAACCTGAAGTGACTTGACTTGCTCTGAGGTAACAAATTGGTTCGCTGCCTGTAGGGTAGCGAAGGTAATCTTCAGCCTGTTAGGCCCCGAGCGCTGAATTTGGACAATATAAGGGTTAGGATGAAGTTTTTTGCCAATGGTCAAAGGGTGTAAGTTACCTATATTATGTTGCATTGATTCTATCAGGACAATATATGGGCCAGGATGGTTAATGGGGTAACGACACTCTGAACGATGAACATACCTGATATTAGGAGAACTGTGTTGCTGTGGATCTGCAATCTTATGAGCCTTAGCTTGTCTATCAACTTCAGTAACTTCCTCAGTTAGCAATTTCCTCTTAGTTAAACTACTATTATCCACATCCATAGTGAAATGTTCGGTAACCTGCAAATTTACATCATGCTGTAATTCACTATCCAGACTGACCACAGATTACAGTCTCTGTGAACTGTCGCACTCGATGGTCAAAATCCGAATCCAACCGAAACGTGACAGAGAATGACTAGTTTCCTTAACCGTTAGGATTTCTGGGACGAACACCCTCTCACAGCTAGGGTCATAAAATAAGGTCAAACTCTTGCAAAAACATCCACCACCGCTCTTTGCCACTAGCAATCCAACGACGTCAGCTAGGCGCAGCACTCAAATACATTAACTTATAAAAAAAACTAAATATGTAATGCTACCTATACATTTTACAACACAACTCGTGATTTATTTATTTTCTGAAAAAAAGAAGTAATACCTATTATTATAGGAATTATGTTATAAAATTGAAAAAAAAAAAAAACTCAGAGTACATTTACGATGTAACGTTTTATTAAATTTTATGTAGCAAACTGATTTTAAAGAAGTAAATATATAATTTTTAATATTTTCGAATACAGACTACATTAAAATTTTGCATTGTTCTGATCGAAAATAAAACGATATATCAGAAATAAAAAAATAAAAAAATAGTTGCTACAAAAATAATTTTTAATAATAAAATTGTTGTAACAGAATAAATCCATGCATATATAAAACCAGAGGTCCTCTAGAGTTTTTCATTTACAATTTCCAAGCAGAAATCGTTTATTTTTAATTTTATTGTATCAAAAAAATTCATATAAGAAAAAAATGCATAATCTCAATACATGTAACATAAATACACCCTATCATATGAATTAGCTATGTTTAAAGTAATCCCTACGTAAGACCAAGTTGAATGAGTGTCGCAGTACGCAGTGTGTCGCAATGCCGCGCCGGAACGGCGGTGGCCGTGAGAGATCAGTGCGGCCGCAGTACACTGCAACGCTCGGGCCGCTTTAATGAGCCAACTAATTACGTTAGACTCTATATAAATATACTGTCTTAAAGCTAAAGGTATAACCATAAACATTTATTTGGACATTTTTCGCATTGGGCTCTTCAAATTGGTGTATATCGTATTTTTATCTGGGTGGCAAAGATAAAAAAAAGTCATGAATTAATCGCTTAATATCATATCTTTAATATTAATAATTTATGCTTTTTACAACATTAATTGCTGCATTAGAGTCTCAAGATTATTTTGGTAATTTTATGGACAGTCTAAATTAAAAACTGTGCAAATGGGTAACATTTTAATGGACTGATGTAAGTCGCTGTCATCAAGGACTTAAATGCAAATTTTCGGTGATACGCACAAGGTATACAGCGGTAAACTTTCAGTATGTTATTTTATTAAGCATAGTCAACTCTACCTACTTGTAGCTGGCTTTTTGTAGAATGATGTACAATAATGATTATTGACAGAACAATATAAGCATTACGTATTCGTCCGCCTGTATCAGCAGCAGTGTTGCACTGATTGTACAAAATTTATTTTACTCTTCAGACAACTAATGGCAGTCTTGAAATTTTATGCAAATTTGCAGCAAAACCAATTTGATAGTATAATAATTTCAATCAGACTTACTACAAGCATATGAAAGCACACTTTTTATAAGCTTGTTGCAAGCACTTCACTACTAGCTTGCTGCATAGCAAGCATCTCATGACATCTAGTGGCAAGCCACTGACAGCTTGGCATGGTAAGTTTGCTGCAAGCTTGTCATGGCAAACCAGCTGCAAGCTTGTCACGGCAAACCAGCTGCAAGCTTTTCATGGCAAACCAGCAGCAAACATGTCATGGCAAACCAGCTGCAAGCTTGTCATGGCAAGCCTGCTGCAAGCTTGTCGCGGCAAGCCTGCTGCAAGCTTGTCGCGGCAAGCCAGCTGCAAGCTTGTCATGGCAAACCTAATGCAAGCTTGTCACGGCAAACCAGCTGCAAGCTTGTCATGGCAAACCTAATGCAAGCTTGTCACGGCAAACCAGCTGCAAGCTTGTCATGGCAAACCAGCACCAAAAATGTAATGGCAAACCAGCTACAAGCTTGTCGCGGCAAGCTTGCTGCAAGCTTGTCACGATAAGCCAGCTGCAATTTTGTCAAGGCAAGCCTGCTGCAAGCTTGTCATGGCAACCAGCTGCAAGCTTGTCGCGGCAAGCCTGCTGCAAGCTTGATTCAATCACATTATGGCAAGCTTGCTGCAAGCTTATCATGGCAGGCTTGCTGCTGCAAGCTTGTCAAATGTAAACTAGTTAGCTTGAATCAAGCTTGATTCAAGCTAACACACTTGCCATGGCAAGCTTGATTCAAGCTTGTAGGCTTGTCATGACTCATGGCAAGCTTGATTCAAGCTCGATTCAAGTCTATTTTACTATCTGGGTAGTTAGTGGCTTGACCTAATCATCACCTCTAATTCTAACAAAGTTGTGTGCCATGGGTATCTCCCTGCACCGGGTCTATCACGCCACAATTTATTGGACTGCCACCACTTAGCCTAAAATCTTTCAGCCTAATACCCTCTCTGAAACACTATTCAGCCTAAAGTCACACAGCCTAAAGTCATTAAGCCTAAAATCACTCAGCCTAAAGTCATTCAGCCTAAAGTCATTCAGCCTAAAGTCATTCAGCCTAAAGTCATTCAGCCTAAAATCTTTCAGCCTAAAGTCACACAGCCTAAAATCGTTCAGCCTAAAGTCACTTAGCCTAAAATCATTCAGCCTAAAGTCGTAGAGCCTAAAATCATTCAGCACAAAGTCGCTCAGCCTAAAGTCACTCAGCCTAAAGTCGTTCAGCCTAAAGTCACTCAGCCTAAAGTCACTCAGCCTAACGTCGTTCAGCCTAAAGTTGTTCAGCCTAAAATGTTTAAGTCTTATGTTTTAAGTATCAGACTGCTGTAAAACCGTTATTTTTTATTACAACCGCTCAGTGATTGTAGTGCTATCTAGGAAGCAGTGTTGGAACTATTCTCGAAACCTAACTCTCGAGATGCAAAGCAAAATGTCTGACATCTGGTAAGGGATTGGGGAACCCACAGAATGATGATAAGCAGCATGTGCTCATATGTTTGCATGCATGAAATAGGATTAAATTCGAGCCGAAGAAAAATGACAGGAGACACTTCAGTATAATATACCATATATAAAAATCACTAAACATTTGTATTTAGCAGCTATATTTTCTTAAACCTAAAATAATAACGTTGGAAGTAGTCAATATCGAACTGTGAACACAAGCTTTGCACAATTTATTTGTGAAATTTTTCCACGTTTTTACACATACATAATAATATAGGGGTGACTCAATAAAAGAACGTGTAAATATTAAATTTTATTATAAAGGAATTATAAACATAATCGTAACACACTAACAAATATTAAAGTTTATCACAAATTCGGTAACAAAGTAAAGAGCATGACAGCGTATATACTGTACGAAAACTTTGGTACGTGGACGAGTTTTTATGGTATTGGCCATAGTTCTATTTTAGTACGACTGTACACTAAATTTTTAAAACAATATTATTTGTCGTACTGTTATCTTTTAGGCATTACTATTATACTTATCGTAGCCTACATATAAAAATTCCGACATGATAGCAAGTGAGTACCTTGGGCGACAGACTGTGTTCCTTTTTAATATGGCAAACGATGGACCGCATAGAAGTGAAATTTCTTTGTTTTTCTTCTCTTAACAGAATCTCTTAATGAAGAACATCAAAAATGAACAGTAGAACAAAGAATGTATTGCCTGCAAATGCATTTAATATAAACTTCTTATTGTAAGCACTGATTAATCGCTTACATATCACAAATCTGTTTCTCAGTTTTTCGAGTAAGTTTTCATTTGTATAATTGCGGATTTTTTGACACTTTATATTGGGGTTTTTATTGTAAAAATATGTTGTATTTATATCGCTATTAATAGCATTACTTAAACGAAACCATGACTTTGATCGTACGCTCTGAAATATTTATTTTTATGAACGTAATGCAACATGTAAAATTTACAAATTTCTCGATTTTCATTATTATCCTATTTACGTAATTTTTTTTATGTTAAATATTTTTTACTACGACACAACTATGTTAACATTTTGATAAAAAGTTGTCTTGATATCATCCACATGTATATTACCTCTATGCTTTGTGTACCATACTTAAATTTTGTTATGGCACCAATTACGCCAGTTATAGAGCTGTGAAGTCCGGGATTAGTATTTCGAATGATTTGCAACTTCCCGAATCCCTGCCATTAATAATGTATGATGGATACTTGTTATTTCCTATTTGTGATGGCATGTGTATGTGACGCTATTAGTTTTTCGGCATTTTTGAAACATTAACGGCGTTAGGTACCTGCCATCTTCGGAAAAATCCGCTGGGGCGTGTTGGCAATGTCAAGGGTGCGATGAGATCTACAACTTATTTCGCGACCTATCATGTTGCCATGCTTAAAGCCAGTAAAAGTCGGAAATAACGTCTGGGTCCCCGGCCATTCCTCCCTTTGACAGCTAGTCAATACAGCAGAAATTCTACATAACAGCTTGGCCGGGGGAATTCCTAGTAAACCTTTAGTTATTTTAAAGCCCAAGGAAAATGATGTGACTATTTAAATTTTTATTCTGTGTGTATATATAATGATACTGTCTAGGAACTGGATAAATTACCACATCACTTTGCATATAAATACAAAGTAAATAAAAAGATGGCCTTGAAATACATCACGAGAGAAAAAAAAATCGTTATTCAGAAGGTATCAATTTAAAAAAGTGAGTAATTGTTGCTAAGATACAGGATACGATTGAATTCGTGGTAACTCTTTTGTCGTTCATGTAACTTATTGTCCACGTGTTTTGTAGCAAACAGCAAAATAAATCAATATATTAAACGAAATCAATAAATATTGTTTTTCTCATTAGAACATGGTTTGTGTGCAATTATATTATTGTAACTGTTATGTTTATCTCTGCTCCCATTATTACTATCATAGTGAATATAAAACGATTTTTTGACAGAATTCTGTTTAACTGCAAATTAAGTCAGAGTTATGGCAATTTTTTTAAGCTTTTTGAAGTATAGAATATCGTTTCATTTGTACAGAACAAGCATAGATTTGTGACATCGTTATTGCTTGTCAAACCAAGTTAACACACTATAAATTTTCTGCTCCTACAAAACTGTCTGATTATTTATAATTCTGATGGAAAGTGCCATGCCATCGTGTTCATAAAAGCACGGTAGGTGGTGGCTTCATGTGTATACTGTTGGCAGTATTTATGTAAAAATAGAAGATACCGTTATTGATAGATGAAAGCAAATGCAATGTGCCAACATTTAATGTATAATTGTTTATTAAAAGAAACATAAATTTTAAAAATTATAATAAAAATTTAAGATGTTGTTAAAGTCGCGCCGTCGAAATGATACAGACGTTGGTAAAATCACACAAATATAAAACCGAAAACCGTTTCACTAACAGGTCAAGAATGTACTACTAAACATTATTTATGGAGAAAACGAAGTGGTAGGGGAGAAACAAAAGTATATTCTTACTGTTTTGAAAGCAACCGGCTAGAATTATTTAGCATATTCGAGACCTTCAGGCGTACAAACGCTATACATCCGTACTGAGTGCCTCGCACGTCTACGCGCAGGCCACTGACAATGCGTGTAGTATTTTTTTATGTTTACAGCATATCTAAGTACGCATTTGTCTGTAAAGGATTAATTTTATTTATGTATATATATAATTTCTACAAGATTAATATATATTACAGCCTATATAATTCTACAAGATTTCGGAAACGTAAAAGTATGGGATGGAGTACAGTTGTTTGATAGTGATAACAGCTAAGCAAAGCAAAATCAAGACTTTTTTAGTGTAGTATTCGTTGATCATTGATATATAGAAAACGTTAATGTAAGGCAGTCAACAACAAAACGTGCCAGAAGATGAGCGCAGTATCCTGTAACCAACCGCGGCCTCTCGTCACATAGGCTACTGTAAATAAATTGTTACGTTGATGTATTACGTTTCTTCGTTTTCTGCAGGTTATCTACCACGCTAGGCCGGTACCTGACTCGCATACCTCTGGGTTGCTATCAAGGGTAGCATGCACGGCCAGTATTAGCTATTTACATAGTAGAGCTAACATTCTTCCAGCTACGTTCAACCGAAATTTGTTAACTAACAACAAACCAAATAAATTACTGAATATGGCAGGGCTGCATAGTATGAGAAATCACGTGGTAAACATGTTAACAATTTTTTTTTTTTCACAAAAAGCTGCAGCTGTAAGAACGAAAAGACTGGGGGTTATACATGTAAAAAAAAATCTGCGTTTTCTAAATGTGATAATATGAAAAGTGCATATAAATATAACATTGCTTGGTAGTACGATAAACAATATTATATTAATGACTATATAACAACTTGATAATGACCGGATATTTTGTCAATTATTTAGTGAGCAAGCAAATTGCATATATTAGGGCGTGTGTCAGGTCGTGTCTCAATTGGTTTAGAGTGCTCTGTCATGCTCAGGTTTCTACGACATTTATTCATCGTACAGAGCACTCTGGCCGTCTCGATAATGCGCTGAGAGAGTGCGAAAGAGCGAGAGTACCAGAGAAAGCGATGCTATATACTTGCTGCACTCTCTCGTACTCTCTGCCATCCGCTATATTGTTTATATTTGTAGAACGTGGTTATTGCAAACGGTGGATATGTTAAAAATGGTGCTGAGACATCACAATATTTCAATGCAACAAAGCATTGCAGTTGTAATTTATTTTAATTTGTGCATACATTTTTTGCGCGTATCATGTGTTTTAAATACATACTAACATTGCTTAGATATCGCATTGTCCCAATTCAGAATGCGAGAGCATGAAATAAGGAAATAGCACTCTTGCCATCAAATAATGCGAAATGATGCCAGGGGATGGATAGAAAGAAGTCAAGGCTAATCTTGGCTTCGCTCTCTGAGGAATGTTAAAAAAGGAAGGGGAAGAAAGGTTAACGCTTGCCATAGCTGTGGATTTTCCGAGAAACGAGAGGGTGGCGGGAGGAAGCAATTTTGTTTACCTGATTCAAGAAAGAACTGCAATGTCCGATTGCAACGCATTTCAATAACCGGGATTCGCGCCTAGGACAGTTAGGGCGGAATTCATAGTGAAATGCGTTGTTTTCATTTCACAGTACAATAAATAAGTATTACTTATTCGAATGCTTTAAAGTAATACTTCATGAAGTAATACTTGTTGAAGTACAACTTATTGTGATTTCATAGTCACTATAAGACATAAGTACTTATTTCTCAAGTATTCATAAACAAATAAGCAATACTTACTGTATAAACCGTTCTTCGTCAAGTTTGTTTATTATGCATATGTTTTTAAATGCATAAGCCGATTGTAATTGTTCAGTTATTATTTCTATAGACATAGCCCATTTTTAAATTTCAGATTTCACATTTTTAGAACAGTTTGTTCATGAAAACTTAATTAAAAAGATAACTTTGCAGCTAGTTTGTAATCAGAACATCACCCTACATAACCTTTTTCATGTCTGCTTTGCGATGGATGTTGGCAAGTGCAACGATTTTGAACGACTTGTGGAGCACAAAATCTCCATTATTTGAACCAAAGCTGTGGAGTATTGAACGCTCCAGAATGCCGGAAAGCACGCAAAACATACAAAAACATTTAAAAAAAATAATAAAAACTTATAATAGTTAAAATTTTTAATTTGAAATGAAAATATCTTTTAAATAATATGTGAATATTAAAACACCGAAAAAGCTTGTTTCTATCATTTAAATTACAAAAGTATGGACAATTCACGACGCGAACAAAATGCATTAATTTTTTCGAAAACGGTGGCGTGTACGGCAAAAATGCTGTACGATTTTTTGTGTATTTCAGAATTAAGTTAATGACTACATCGCAACCATCGCTGAACAAATGACGATATAGGCCTGTGACTTCCCAATTGAACGCTTCTAAATATGAATGTACTAGTCTACAAAAATAATAATTCAAACACGGTGTGTGTTTTAAATGATGATAGTTTCAATGTGTATCTGACCGGCGTATGTAATGATAACTTGGCATCATCCGAGTGAAAGTTTAAAGTAATTTAAATAAAGTAAGGGTTTGTTTTTTTACTATGTCCATGTATGAAATAATCACATGACAGCAATAAGTAACTATAGTGTCACAACATTTGGGAATTTCTGGTGATACGAGTAGTATTTGGTTGAAATCATCTAAAAAAGCCTAGATTTATTGGCACTTTTAGTGTACGCTGATTTCCGATTTCATCTAATTATATCAACCACTTGGAAAGGTAATATTAATGGGCTGCTTTTCAGATCCAGACGAACAATATGTTATGTGAAATCACTTGAGATCAATATTTATTCGACAATCTTATTTTGTGGTTATTGTTTCCTTTAATTAAATATATATATACAAATATATAGTCTATATATATCGAACTATGCATTTGCTATACTGCTGAGGTATTAAAACAGAAACAAATACACTCAAACGGACAAGAATATTCGGAAAATGTAATTATTTGTATGTTTTTCTTTATTTGTTAAAATAATTTGTAAGTAATTCATACAATATATATCGCAATACAAACTATAAGTATGTTCTGCTCAATACGATCAAAATCCCTTCCTTAACTATATTCTAGAGTATAAGAAGTAGTACATTCGGTGAGCTTAACAAATTAACAAATTACTAAAGGTCATACACTTTATTTTATATAATTTATTATTGGTTTACTTTTATATTTAAAAAAAGAGCACTTTTTGCATACTTCATACGATACCAGACAAGCCATCACATTATCCGGGCTTCCTAGGTACAGAGCTACGCACTGTGTTCGCAAATATAGTGAGAATATCTCAAGTTTAAATAGCTGACCGCGGTAACCAGGATATCTGGGACAAGCTTTCAGCCAACGCACAGGCCACCCGCCTTAATACAGTTCACCTGATTACGACTGCTAGCCATTACGTCAGGCGTCGCAGCCAGTCAATGCGGATGTGTTTTAATTATGATAAAATCACTGGCCGTCTCCAGCAACACTCACATTGGAGCATTTTTACCAGCGAGATTGAGAAATATGTAATTTTGTGTGGCGCTTGTTCGTGTCAGGGGGGAAATATGGTATTGGCGAGGACGTCATCAGCATCCGCATCTACTCGCATACAGCTAAGATTTACATCTGCCATATAGTGACGAGTAAATGAGTCAACTGCACGGACTCAGCGGATACTTTTCCGAATGGTTAGTTGTCAGGATTATTAAGGGTGTTAGGCCCAAATTCATTTATATCATATTATTTTGTCTTTATATTGGCCTCATACGTACAAGTTTCTCTGCGAAACCGATTTTCACTAAAACTTATAGTTTTCTCATAACAGGCACTCAAAGTTGAAATATATGACATTTCTTGTAGGTATTATTTCAGTAGCCGATCGATGTAATTTAGTCATTTTTGGTATTTTACAAGTTCATTATGCATACTATTAAGAGATATATTTTAAAAATTTTAAAAATAATAAGTTATTCGTGTGCTTGAGCCAGAATATGAGAAATTTTCACTTTTTTCTGGAACCAAAAAAATTTGTATAAAACATATAATAATACAATATTACGAAATACCTATCTGAATATACATTCATCTAAAATAAAATATGTGACTCTTACTGTATCAAAATCGTAAGCCCCAACGGAAGTAATGTATCCCCTGAAATTCCAAATATATCAAATGCAACCCGCCACTCTAGTGGTGCCGTGTTGTCTCACTCATCTGAAAATTTCAGGTAGGAAGACGACAGTATAAGTTCTATGGTGGGGGGGGGGGGGGGAAATTAGCAGGTGATTTGGACCGGAAAAGATAAGGCATTTAGAAACACATTAGTGACACTGGAATTTCCCCAGCCTGTTTCATGCTACAGACAGGCAATAGCTCGTGTACCACTAGTTTTGAGAAGGGGTGCGGGAAACTTAAATATGATTAACTGTGGGGAAGGGAGAGACCAGCAAAGGAAAAACTATGCTGAAGCTGATGTTATATCCGTTTGAGTGGCCTAGCATCCACAGTACTGGATGTAAACAAAACCTTCTTAATGGTAATGGTACCAGATATTTGTTGCATTTGGTTTTTGTACGCCATATTTAGTTGGAAGAAACAAGGTTAAGTTACTTTTTAATGCTTCGCTGAAATCATAATATTCCTAGGGAAACGTGCACAATGTTTCGCTTTGCATACCAATCGCATGACAAGTTGTTATTGATGCACATTGTGCATTAATGTCTACCGAAATTGCACATTATTATTTCTATCTCGTCTATCAACTATAGAAAATGTAAGCTATCAACTACCTGACTAATGAACCTCAATATGGAAATATGAGTTAAATACAGTTTTCTTAAACCTACTCAATTAAACATTGTGTTTGATTTTTTTTTCACGTTTTCATTTATGTATTTTATTATAGATGGATGGAAAAAGTAGGGCTACTGAAAGCAAGGGGAACATGAATTTAAAATTACTAAACGTCCACTAGACCTATATACTGTTCACTTTAAAGGCAGCCGCCTGGCTGGGGCTCCGAGGCTCGCAATAGATGGGGCGATAAGGTTGATCCGGCTATGAGTACCGAGTGCACTAGCACTTTTGAGTGTTATCAATGCTCCCAACTGGCGTGTATGCGGAATGACCGACACATTTTGTAATGGGACATTCAGTCGTTAACGTAAAATGTTATTGGTGAAAAATTTGTAGCAAAATTTAACGCATACTTCAATCTAAGTTTTGCTTGTGCCCGGTTGGTATTTATGAAATATACTTCAGTGTGAAGAAGCCCTGTTTGACTATGTTGCAGCGCTCCAAAATGATATTTCTAGCATGCGTGTCGTCTTCAAAGTTACATTCTGCCCTCGTCTTGAGTGCGTTTTCTTTTTGTAGGTAAACAAAATGTAGGCACGTGAAATAGTTCTGTCGAACAAAACGTGTTTTCAATTACGTTGCAATGAGTATTTGTCTTCATGCCAAGCGGCTCCCTTAAAAACAAATTATTATTATTATCGTGGAAAACAAACTTGCATACAGACAATTATTGTTTGTAACTGCCGAAGAGAAACTTTGAACAAACAATTATGTCAGTGTGCTTATACGTAGCTCTCGTTTTGAGAAAATAGCTCAAAGAAAATACTAGGTAATCACCACACAATTGACTATCCTAATATATAGTATTACAATACAATTTTTTTGTCTCCTGAGCCGATAGAAACCAATTATATGTTTGTATAGGGCAAGGTATTTCCCAGGAATATTTAAGGGCCAATCTAAGGGAAATTGTGAATTACATTTTAATATGGGGCTTCACGAAATATATTGTAATCATGTATACAATAGCCATTATGTTATAAATGTTTCGGCAAAATTACGATTACAACTTTACTGTTCATGAAACTTTACAAGCTGAATGTGATGACCCTACAAATGTAACCTTCGAGTCGAATCTGGGGGAAAATGCTGGATGGAATATGACAATGCGACTTTTCGCGAAATGTATCGTCATAAGGCCTAATTAGATATTACATTGTAAGTTTTCTCGTTGCGTTCATATCTGCGTAGCTAATCAAACTTTATAAATTAAAATTAATTTTCTAGTAATAAAATCGTTTCTTGTAAACTTTAATGCTATTCGGCACTTCAAACATTATAACAATAACAGCCATTGAATAATGAACGGTAGCTGTAAAATGTAATTTATAATACTTTGACTTTATAGTTGTTAATAATTCACGTCTGCTGTGTGCACACTGTTGTACGAAACGCATTGATTGACAGCAGTAATGAGGCTCATAACCTACCTTTCTGTGATTATAATTTTTTCCTTGTTATTTGCGGGGGGAAGGTAAGAGACAGATGCTACTACGATATTAGAAATATAAAATATAATATTCACAAAACCATCTTCCTTAACTGTGGTCAATTCGTAATATAAGCAAAGTGGAAATGTTTATGCGTTACCCAAAACAGCAAATACCCACGATATTTTTGAGTAATTTTACGTATAGCCTTCTTCTAATAAGTTATCATATAACAAAAAAATTTTTTGCGATAAAGGTAAATGAAAAAAGACTACGAAAACGTCTTTCAACGAAGCACAGTACTATTTTACCAAAGCAACTGCATAGGAACGAGTTGTTTAGCTCCAAAATTGCTGTGCACTGGAATACCTCGTGCAGACGACTTCAGTAGCGTATGGTTCGCTTTACCTGTACGACGATGTCACTGATCCCTAGTCTCTGAAAATAGGAAGCGAAAGCTGCGAATTGAACTTACTTTTGTATTATACACTTGCTCTCCTTCATATGCATTTATATTATTTTGTCTAAATGGCTAGACCATCTATTATACAATTGAAACTGCATACTTGAAACAAATGTCTACTATTATGGTGCAAATGAGACAGATAATTTAAAAATCCGTTAGGAGAGAAAAAACATAAAATAGAACCCGAAAGTTTTTTTTCACTAAACTGTCTCACAGTAAAAATGTCTGTAAATATCCACTGAGAAAAATAGTCACTGAGATATCAACAAAACTGTTCTGTAATCCGTTTAAATGGTACCTGCAACAAGACTTTAGTAATATTAACAGATTGTTTCCTACTTCATTACAATAACTATCGTTTGAAGAACAATCCAAATCTTGTAACGCGTTTTCTGTTGGAGGAACTATATTCTCTGTAGACAGAACAGACAGTTTTGTTGTTACAAATGTATAAATGATTAAAAATACTGTCTCGAAGTATTGTAAAAATTACTAAACATGTTACTGCTGAGCCAACAAACTGTTTCGCAAGCAGCACCAATCACTTTCCGTTACAGTTACAATAACTTGGTTCTAGAAACTATCTGAGTTTGTTAAAAGTTTGTAAACTAGCTGGGTAACCTTAACAATACTATATCGTACCCGCAACAAGCTTGCTTCGGTTTAAAATACTATCCTACTTGTTGTGACTACCATCTGATTCTGTTAAAAGTTTACAATCAAACTGGGTAACCTTAACAGTACTATATAATGCCCGCAACACGTTTGCTTCATTTTAAAATACTCTCCTACTTGTTGTGCCTACCATCTGATTCTGTTAAGTTTGCAAACGAACTTGGTAACTTTAACAATGCTATACTATGCCCGCAACATATTTGCCTCTATTTGAATTACTTTTATATTTGTTGTGCTTACCATTTGTTTCTGTTTCAAACTTTCAAAGCAGTGCCAATATTCGAACCTCCGGTCCTGAAATTTATATGCAGGCATGCTAACAGTGAAGAATAATTTAAAAAAAAAAGTTTGCGATTAGTTTATAGATGTAGTTGTGGGCATTCCCATTTTGTACATAGCTTTGTAGTTAAAATAAATATAATCTTACTTTGCATTCATACATAGCATCGTAATAGTATTTTGTGAGTGGTGATAGTAGTGTCAGTGTGGTCAGACCACTTGACACCCACAAAGGCGATTCACGTTCGATCTCCGGTGGAGTCAGCCCCCGATTTTTCGCAAGTGGGAACCGTGGTGGACGTTGCCGTTGGCGGGCTAGTTTTCTAGAGAATCTTCTGTTTCCGTCAACTCTCCGCTGTACGGCCTAATTTAATATCATCCTTCAAGGCACGTAGTTGCGTCCGGGCTCCCAGACAGAAATCTGCATTCGGTGTACAATACCTGCCCTCGGGTACCCTCCCCATTTCATACATGTTTGGTAGTATCATGTGAGATGATAGAACTTTGTAATATGCACGTACACTAAATTTAAATTAAAGCAACCTTGAACAAGTTCAATGAACAATATTCACACGAGTGTGCTGGCCACGTAACTCAAGTTCAAGTTCAACACGAACCTGATTTAGGCCTGCAGCTGTGTAATCGGTTAAAATGATTTTACTACATTGGAGAGCTAATGAAAAAATTAGGCAGGGTAAGTAAACATATATTCATGAGTACACACAAAAAAAAATGGACCACTTATAACATGATGCGTAGCATGTGGGCCATCACCGATGCAGCAGCTCACAGCCACAGCGATCTGAGTTCTACCAATGGGTCATGAATGAAATTTCGAGTGTTGTATTTTAGAAAGTCGGCCATAGCTAACAAGCTAGCAGAGCCATTATTTATCATAGCCAGAAGCTACCCAGCATTGCCAGCAGTAAACGTGCAAACGGACAACTGTAGTTTGCTGCATGGGAACTTAGATAAATTCGGTTCCTATTTTAGAATACTACCTACGCGTGCACGTCCACCCACGGCTTTGCTGGCGTTAAATATTCGTAGCAATTTGTAATAATGTTTTGCCTTGGAATAATATCTTAAAATTTGATTTTAAATGCCCCACGTTTAATCGGTACGAACTTCAGACCGTAGATTAAAATGACTAGTAGTTTCACTTCCTAGTACGTTGAATTTCGAAAAAAAAACTCATAAAACTAACTGATCTTATGACATTATTTGGAGTGACCAATTTAAGTTTAAATCACGTATCGATAACGCGTCAAAAATATTGAACCAGTTATTGAAAACATATTTCATCCAACTCCCATACCTTTGGAGATGAAATTTCTTATTTTTGCGTGAACAGCTTCTTCATAACTGATTAGTACTCTACTTAATGTGCAAACGCTATAGTTTCATAAACCAACACTTAAAAAAAGATTAATATGTTCATCATATTTGCCATAATATGTTAATTTTCCGGGGGAAAACATGTCAGTTTGGAAATCTTGATTTGATACTATCTTATTCGACTATCTCTGTATGTACCACAAATGGCATATAATCATGCACTTCAAGTGCTATATGTAGTGTTAAAACTTATGCTACTCAATTAAATTATTGTGAAAGAATCAATTCACAGAAGTTGTTTATTTATCCGGTTTAGTAATATTGATATTTGTCTAGTTAAAATTATCTGTTTAAGATTTTGTTTATTTACTTATAGCCTAATTACCCACTGACCAATATTAACATATTTTTGTTTGTTTATTTTAAGAATTATTAATTGATTTATTTCTTTAAAATAACGCTATTTATTTCATTTAATATTTTATTTGTTTTTCTCTATGCTAGAACATTCTCATATTACTATGCCAGTTGAATTATTACTGCTTTGTGAAATATTTCCTTACTGAGTGTCACCTATATTTTTATATCTTTGGTGCACAGTTTAAATGAGATTTTGGCTTTGTTAGCAAAAATTCCGTGCTGCTGATTCGAACCTTGTCCGATGAAGACGTGACTGAGGCGTAGTCATGTCTCAATTCATCCTAATTAATAGTTTAGAAACTTAGGGCCGTAATTATAAACGTCATTCGAATGACAACCAAACCAACTGCCCTCCAGCGCAATCGATGGTTTCGTAGATTATAGTCCTCTTCCGGAGGTCGGTTGACCGCCGGCGAACAACCGACCTCCACTCCAGGGTGGATGAGGTCTGGCGCTCTGCCAGCGGTCCTCCAGCGGACATCCGACATCTCTATTTGTGAAAATGGCAACATATCTGATGAGTTTAGGTGGCATATGCAAAATGTTTTCAGCTTATACAAACAAATCGAGTAAACGGAATAATTGCTGGTACGAAAAAGATACTTTTGGGACATGGCAGACCCGTTTGATTACTGCTACGTGATAAATTTAAATAGTCGTACAGTTTGTATAAATGTGTGTATCGGTATTTGTAAACAAAACCTAACATCAGAGTACAATCTTTAAAAGAAGATGTTAATCCTACTTTCACAAAACCATATAACATAGTGTGATAATACTAAGTATCACAGAACACTGAAACTTTAGTTTAAATTGTTTATTTATATTTTTCAGTGTTTGTTTACTTTAATTCACGTAATTTTATTTATGTCAAATTTATATGTCTCTCAATTGTAATAATCTCTAGAGTTTGTTTTGTTTATTACTCAGAGCAGTAGCAATGTCTCTATGTTTTGACAAAATTTTCTAATGTTTGAAAAAGATACGTGATTAAGAGAAGGTGATTGGTCTATGGATCGGTGGACCTTTAAAATGGAAAATTTAGGCATTGTTGGAATTTTGACGATATAATTTTGGAGAGAATAATGAAGAGGAAAGTTTTTTGTGCCATTTTTGTGGCTGGTGTGTGTGGCCGCGTCGGGCATTTCCGAGGCGGAATTCAGCTATATTTTCAGCAGATATTTCACTGAATAAGTGAGCTGTTGCGCCCCTGAGCCGGGGCGAATGTTACGGTAATATTTAATTACCGGGGCTACCTTTATCTATGGAAATATAAGGTACGAAAGTTTAATGTATTTAGGCCTGAAGTTTTGTGTTCCGCGAACCCCTTATATTAACTGTTTCGGCCTAGTAACTGATTGTTCCTGTTAATGCCTCTGGTTTTCGTCATGGCACAACATAATTATCTTAACTTTCACCCAAGTAGTCTCGACTTAAAGATTCTTGTGGGATCCGAGGGAACTGAGTTAGTTGATTTTTAATTCACTTTAAGTATTATTATTTACCATAAATGAACTTTTGCTTTCGGTTGTGCCCAACATAACTGTGTAGATAACTTATATTTTATTTTATTTTATATGAGTTATGTGTAAGCAACCTTGTTTCCCAGTGTTAATCACCTTATGTGTGTCAAACTAAGCTTTAATGTTATTGTGTTTACAGTTATTCATAATTTTAATAAATAAAAGTGATAATTTTCAGTTGTATTAACATTTGAAATGGGTAACATTGGGCATAACGTCGGTCTAATTAGCAAACCTCGTAACTCCCTGAAGACAAATTTTACAAGAGAAGCAAAAAACTGAATAACTTTTTTGTTTGTACTAAATATGTGTTTAATTCATCACATAAACGTTAAAACACCCCCTGACGTTTGTCAACAAACTCTGTGTCAGTTTTTAATTATTAAACCTTTTTTTAATGGAGTTACGAGGTTTTACAATCATAAATTCAAACTAAGTATGGAGATACGAGGTTTGATAAGATATAAACCTTCTTATTGGCGTAAATTTAATATTGATATTAGAACAATTTTGAGATGAATAGTTATAGCACCAAATTTATTCGTGTATTATAAAAAAGTATCTCTAACAATACAAGGGTTATTTCCGATATTGAACAGTAAGGACAGTATACAATACACAACAGCAATATTGTATAGTACATAAAATCAACATTGACTATGAATTCGTTTGAAAGAACATCAAGATAAAACTAGCTTTTAAATACTGATAACTGAGGCAATAAATATTACTCCAACAAATTGTAAAAAAAAAAATTACCCCTCAGAAAATCAATGCTTCAGTTTTGAAAAGGAAGGCTATCATAAAATAAGTGATAGTCTGACTCCATAGTTGTTTTTAGGGACTGCAAATGGTCATATTTTGTTTTCTTTATCTTCAGCCTCTCAGTGTACAGTGCTGGCAAACGATTAAATGGCTTATCAGTAATGTTCTTTTTGAGAATATGCAAGTTCTTCCACTCTTCTGTGAAACCCAACTTGTAGGAAATAACCCCATCTGGAGTGTACTTCAAGGCTCTGATGTCGGTAACACATGGATCCCCAGTTATTCTGCCTGGTCTGATAGAGCTACACACTTGAGAATGATCAAATTTAAAAAAAAACCTGTGAGTCAAATAATGAACTTCATATGGACGTGGATTTCTATGTGCTTCCCTGCAAGTTGCAATGTAGTCAGCTGGAACATTAATCTTCTTGTTTTTCAGCTTATTTTTTTTCTTCGAGTGCATGGAGTCTGCCTCCATTTGTGTGTGTCCGACCTCCATAAACTTTTTCTTTATCGTTACACACTTTGTCACCGATATCTGTAAGAGTGCATTGGCGAGAGTCACATTTCTGTTCTGATAGCAGCAACCATCACTATACAGTATCAATTTGTCGGCATCGTTCCTCAAAGGTAGTTGCGACAAGATGAAGTTGCAAATTATTGTAGCAAACTCATTTTAACCAAGGCCCCCCTCAGTCTCGTTCCACGGATAACAGAAGCCATCTTTGGCTTTCAAATCGAAAACAGTAAAAGAAAACAATGAAAGTGCCAATATCGTAAAGAATGTATGATGTTCTACAAGGAATATTCATGAGATCCATGCCGAAATCATTCTTGGCTCTTGACATTCTGAAATGAAGAATGGATAGCTAAATTGTATAAAATAGTTTAGACATTACCTCCAAAAACATTTGATATTATGGCCTGTATTACAAAAGTTTGAAAAGTATAATTTATTGCAATAAGTGTTTTGTATGCATAAATAACCGATGGACAATAGTTAAAGTGTCAGATAATAAAAAAATGTACCTGCTCCATACGTACAAACAATATCAAAACAATTAGAATAATATTTTAAAAACAATTAATAGACAGTCCAACAATAACACTGTGTTTGTTAACCAACAAAATGGAGTTACGAGGTATGCTAATATGCAGGAAATCGACAGCTGGAGATAAGAGGTTTTCTGAAAATAGGATTGTAGCCCATAGGGATTGTTTATTGTTATGATTTTTGGAATGGTAATAGAACACATAACTGAGTATATAGTAGTACCAAAAACCAATTTTTGACAAAAAGTGGAGTTACGAGGTTTGCTAATTAGACCGACGATAAGCCGCAATTGAAAAACCACTTATAGCAGTGGAAATATTTATGAGTAATATAGTAATATTAAAGTGTGGCGCCCGTATAAAAATAATAATAATAGTTGTCCTATTACCTATAGCAACTACAATTCATTCATGAAATAATAGTAATTATATACAGACTAGTCATAGAAGTTATACATATATGATAGGTATAACACATGATCAGATGATTTAATTACAGAGTACAATTATAGAGTGGCTAACCCAACTTGGAGACAGTCAAACTGCGATTAATATAATTGTGGTAACGAGCAAGTAATTGTACAATGGATGTGATTTTTTCTTGGTGGTGTTTTGCAAATCAGTAGTGTTTGCAAAACTCGAATACAACAACCATGTGATTAAATACATGACTAATATAAAAACCATCATTTTCCAAATGCCACTTTCGCTCAGTAGGACAAAACAAAAATGGTACAAGAAGAATTATTAGGAAAGGTTAATGAATCACACTTTATTGGGAGGATCCAATCCTCTCCTAAACCATCCTACCCCGTTACTGTAACTAGGTTATTATGTACACTACCTACTGACATTATTGCTTAGTTTTGGTGCTACAGATGATAGAACGCACGTTTTTTTTTGTTTTAATTTTAGGTCTACTGTGCAAGATTTCCAACATGCAACCATAAGTTGAACTACAATTCTTTATGGAGTAGTTGACCTAAGTTGTGTAGTTGTTTGTGCTAATGGCACGTTCAGACTTAACAGAGCTTTGTACTGTGAGTGGCCTATGGATAATATTTTCTGATACACTCTGAACTGACATTGCCACTATGCTCGGTTTTTGCTGGAAAAAAAACGCAGGGTAGTAGTTTTTTTATTTTCCCTCCCCATCTTAAAGATCAGAAAATCAATTTTGTTTTAGAACAGGTAAAGATACAACTGCTGTTAGATCTCTAGTCAACATGGTTTTAAATTCATTTAACACTTACAACTTTATCCAAGCAAATATGCGTGAGTTGAGTAAGTCATTTGACTGTGTACCATAATATTTTATTATCCAAACTACAATTTTATTGTATATGTGTTGTTGAATTAAATTTTTTTTAGGACATATATAATAGGACGAAAGCAATTTGTAGAAATATGACAAATCCTAATGCACCCTAACCTTTTTACATGTTTAAATTTCTTAATTCAAATTGCTTCAAGTTTCTTGTATTCCGTCACGTCGCGCTTATTTATATTCAAGTAAATAGCATTATTTCTTCAAAATGACAGTATGTTTAACACATACTCTAGTATTTACATTTTATAACCTTAAAACTATTTTCCGACTTTCGAGCCACCTAGCTCACAGTCAAAAACAATAACAAGCTAAATGCAAATGATTTTCGAAGGCGTTTTCCAAAATATCGAAAAAGTGTGGTTCGAAAGTATTTAAAACACAAAAATTCACAGCAACGTTGCCACATTTCAAGGTGAAGAGCCATCCAACTCTCATTCTTCGGGCGGTGAAATGGCAGATGTTTATAACTAGGAAAGGGTGGATTGCCGCCGGTAAGCCGCTGGGTGGGTGACAGCCCGGCAGTCATTCGAATGTCGTTTATAAATTCGGCCCTTAATCTTCTATTATCAGCAAAGTTTTGGCAGTAAACAAGTTTTCTACAGTTTGAGGTAAAAATACAGTGTTAATTGGTTTAAAATTCAGTTTTAAATAGTTTCTTTAGTGCACGATATCAAGCGTCACCACAAGAGAAGCCTACGACAGAGTCATGGAAAATTCGTTTAATCAAATTGTCGACCCATACTTTTCGGAAGTGTATTTTGTACTAAAATATGTGAGTTTAATTCACGTCATCGCTCAAACGTTACTGGTATTCTTGAATTCGTGCTTGACGTATAATCGAATATATCTTAAAATGTACTAGCCCAGAGGTCCCGAGAAATGAATTTCAGTTGATCTATTTACTGATTTACCCAGGGAATAATTCAAGTACTATTCACAAAAGTAAAAGTCCTAGTGAAGAATTTATTGTAAAGCTCTACAAAGCTATGCAATTTTAATGGTAATTGTGTCTGTTATATGTGTGGTTTATGATAGCCAATGTTCATTCCTTGGACGTAAAGTCTTTCATTATTTTATTTTCACATTATGTGATATGGTGACAAGAACATTGTTATTGAATTTTCTTGCCACAAGACTTATTAAATTTATTATTAAATGTGTCTAGTTGCTAATTATTTCGTATTGCAGTGATTATTGTACCGTCTTAAGTTGTATTCTTAGGCTGACGCTCAGTGACGTGTACTCAAAAAATCTCACAGATAACAAATTTTATGACATTGTTGAACTTGAACTGCAAAAAACCATGCAAAATGCACACACTTCACAATTATTCAAAAGAATTTAATATTATTGTAATATGACACACATATCGCGTCGCAAGAAAGTTACATCTTCCTACAATATACCAATGCGAACCCTAAAACTTATTAGTGCAATTCTTCAAGAAAAAATTTTGTTAAACATGTCATAGAATAATTACAAAACTTTGAATTATAGGTACACATACAAAACATATTAAGAAAGAAAAGGACGCCAGTGTCAAATGGTAGCGTGGTGGATATAACGTCCACAATTTATTCTAAATGTGTCTGTTAACACAATTTCAAGCCGTTCAGTATGGTTTTAATTTTTTGGCACAAAATAGCACTGAGTCTACAAATAACTGACCTGCCAAAATGTTTTTTTTATTTATTAAAAATAGGTAATAGATTATTTTTGTAATTAATGCACACATTCATTTAGAATCGACCTTTACCAATTAAGTGAAATGTTTTGTATATTATTATTACATTTTCATAATGCTATGGCAATTCTCAACTTATTACTACTATTATTCTTTTTAGTATTTGCAACATATTTGTTGTGTTCGCCTTGCCAATTCATTATACATTTAAGTTTAATTTCTGTGGCTTTAGCTGTTATTGCCGCTGAATGAAAAGGTCGAAAATGTAGTGCTCATGGCACCATCTTCAGGTGAAATCTGACACTACCGTCCTCTACGATATATCGTATCAGTGCTGCCACCTAGGAATAAAATATGTTACTACATGAGATGCGAAGCGCACAAAACAAACTTTTATGCCATTGCGTATCAGAACCGTCACTCAGCCTAAATTTATTCAGCCTAAAATCGTTCAGCCTAAAAATACAACCGCTCACATACGTTAACAGCCAAGATCAGAATTTCGTTCTGCCTAAAGTCATTCAGCATAAAATCGCTCAGCCTAAAGTCACTCAGCCTAAAGTCGTACAGCCTAAAGTCATTCAGCCTAAAATAACTCAGCCTACAGTCACACAGCCTAAAATCGTTCAGCCTAAAGTCACTCAGCCTAAAGTCGTACAGCCTAAAGTCATTCAGCCTAAAATACATCCAGCCTAAAGTAACATAGCCTATAGTCACTCAGCCTACAGTCACTCAGCCTAAAATACATCCAGCCTAATTTTAGGCTGAAAAATTTTAGGCTCTGTGACGTGTACCATGCTTTTCCATTCGCGCACCTAAGTTTCTAGCTACAGAAATATCAAAAATTTTTCAAACTGATTTGCTTAACAAAGTGGTCTAGTTATTCTTATAAACCCGGCGTGTGGTGCGTCCTCCGTCTGCACAGATGACACCGGCATCTTGTTATTGATGGCTCGAGGGGATAGGTACTTGCTTTCAGAAAATATAAGGGAGCTATTAAATGCGACGATGAAGTGTCAAATACAGTTTTTGAATCCTAGCATGTTCTAAGAAACAGTTGTATCCAAGATGTACGCAAGGCTAAATTGCTTACACCAGCCGGTTCACGGCTCAAATAAGGCGTGATTTAAGAAATAATGTTAATGCAAACAAAGCTCCAACTGCGAAAAATGTATTAACTCTAACGATTGCAATTCTCATTTTCTAATAAATTTCATTCCTGTGGCACCTGACATCCAAAATAAGGCTACAAAAGTCATGTTCATAATTCAGAAAGTCATTTGTAAAAAACATAATGATACGGTTCTTTTTAAGGCCCGTTCTACAATGGCACGGAAACGGAGACGGATCACGTAAACGGAGACGGATCTCACGGAACAGAGTTTCCACAATGGCACGCAGATGGAGACGGACCCGCACGGATTAGCGTGGCAATGCTGAGCTCTTCCGTTTACGTTGCTCCGTGCGACCAATAGACGCCGAGTATTTGGATTTGGTGGTAGTCATGTTTGTTTATGTTCTAAATACGTTAACATTTGTTTGAAAAACTAACATTTTTAGTGTTCTTTATTAATTTGTCGTTAATTTTATATATTTGCAAATTCTTCCCGTAATTAGATTTTAAAAAATAATAATTCTTTTTTATTATTATTTATTAATCTTGAAATGCACTCTCAGGCCCGTTCTTCAATGGCACGGAAACTGAGACATCGAAAACGTAAACGGAGAAGGATCTCCCTGACATTTCATTGTCGCATCTGCTGCTTTCACAATGCACGGAAACGTTACAAATGGCAACCAATGAAAGTGCATTTCAAAATTTAAAAAAATATGAATTTAACTAAAAAATATATATATATGTTTTAAAATATAAGTACGGGTACAGGGACTATTTTAGATTTTTGTATACAACATGTATAGAACCATGATTTAAATAAAGTACAGTCAATATTTAAGCCCAATTTCTTTGCTGTAAGCGTACTTTTTGGATTTAATAATAGTTCAAATTTATATCCAGATTTGCTGATGTATAATTATATTTTAATATTATCATGTATAGCAGGTTTTTTTAACATTAACTGTCAATTTATTATTTATGAACCAATTATTATTTCATCTATAGGTATGTGACTTTTTTTGTATTTAAATTACGTGGATATAAACCTGATACTAAGATTCTGTTAATGGCATTTATAATCCTATTATGAAAACGTTGATTTTGATGATCTCTGCGACCCTTGCGAAACTCCGTGGATAGTATTTCAACTTCAAGTCAAACTCATAGCTTTTAGCTTCACTGCCAGGGGGCAGCATTGCTCAAACAGGATAAGCCTGCAGTCTACCGTCATTTTATATGAACTAGTTTTAAAATATCAGATTCGACAGAATTCCGGATCGGTATGGTTCTGGCGTACAGGTTAGTCACTGGAATTTCACCTAAAATATTTCGACACTTTTCCGTGTGCTATTTGTAGATGCTAATAACAAACAGAATAGTCACTACGCCGTTTCGACACAATTCCGTCATTCCTACGATCGTGCGGAATATATACTATTCCGTGTCGGTACAAATCCGGGCCACCTTTCAGAATTTATTTCGTAGACGGAATAGTCACTATTCCGTTCGATGAAAATCCGTTCTTCTACTTAGGGAATCCGGAATAGTCACTACGCCAGGTCGAAACAATTCAGTCGCCCCGATAGCCCGCACTCTTTCGTGGTGTGTACTGGAACGATAGTTATCGTTAGTTCCCACTCACATTCGGGTCACGGGTTTCATTTTTCTATTTAAAGTAAACCAAAAAAAAAATTTTTTTTGCATAACTTTTTTATTGAAATAGTTTATCGTGCTTTTGTATACTCTACTTTTTAAATAAACGTACTTTCCATGAATAGGTTTTGTTTTATGAATAACTTTACGTGATATTTTTTTTTCGCAGAAAAATCGCATCTCTATTTTTAAAATTTAATTTTATTATAAAATGTGCGACAATTATGCGATAAAACCAGTATAGGTATCGACCAGTTGAAGTGTCGGCGAAAAGAAGTTCTACCATTGGAACATAGCCTCAACGTAAACAATATGGCATCCCACTATCCTAGTTTTGCTACTTGTGTGTCTTTAGTGCTCTTTGCTTAGAAAATGTAGCTTACACATATAAATTGAACTCCGTTTTTATTAAAATCATTCTAAGACTTAAACAAGTTTATTCTGCAAGTGAATTTTTAGTATTATTGCATATGTTTGATGACTTAACTTAATCATGCAATGGCTTTAGCTAATGGAAAGGTTAACATGCGTGCGTAGTAAATTTTTTATACCCTGCTATTTTTTCGTTGCCCAAAATTACTGTGTTTCACATGTATGTATGAGTGTCTATTTTACATAATAAAACCATACACGTGGATTGTGGGTATTTTTAAAATGTGGAAACTAACTAGCTCTAGTGTCATAAAAAAGAAACCCAAACCCAACATTTTTTGACACGAATTTGAACAGAACTATTTTAAAGTTCGGTTCCAGTTCGAAATTTCGAACGTTCGCACAGTCTTAATAGCTGGTGTTACCCAGATATCATGAAGTTATGGGGGTTATGGTTTGAGGAAGGATGTGTGCTAGTGTGAGTCCTTGAGAGGTTGTGGATCATCTATATGGCTGGACATCAAGTTTTAGGGGGTTATTGTTTGTGGAAGATAGTGTTTTAGTGTGAGTGCTTCGGGGGTTTTGATTCATCTATTTGGCTGGTGTTACCCAGACGTCATTACATTATTGGGGGTTATTGTTGAGGTAAAGTTTAAAAAATTTAATACAATTCGCAAGTTGGCATTCAGATTGTTTCTTTGCGATGGCAGGGTGTCCACTCAAACATCATTACAAAATTCCCTGACATTTCCCTGTTTTCCCTGACTAGGGATATAATTTTGCCTGACATAAATCACTTATATTTTATTTTATGCAGCGTACTTACCATTTGTAACTGAGCTTCTGTACACTTCATGGATGTGTCACAACAATTTGCCGTTGTCCGGGGTCTCGGGCTCGAGTCCCGGTGCGGTTCCTAGCGGGAGTTGCTGCTGTGAATGTAATGTGTCCGGATGGGCGCCAGACTAGCTCTGGTGCTAGTCGGTAGGTGGGTCGTGGGGTCGATTGCCCTGCGTGGCCCACTAGGACCGTCGGCGATGTTGCGTGGGTTTAAGGAATTCCCTACTCGGCGGTGGTTGGGAATCGTAGGGTTAAGTAATCATATGCTGAAATGAGGCAATAAATGACGTGCGTCATTTATTCAGGCGACTGTGGTCTGGGTGTAACGCCGTTGGTTACACGCCATGTCGTACAACAGGTGACGTCACAAAATACAAAAAACTACACAATTACACACAAATAAGTCTGAAAGTTACTTAATAAAATGTGGCACAAGTTTACAAAAGAAATGTTACACGAGGGTGCGTTACACAGGTTTATGAATGTTACGTGGGGATGCGTTGCACAAGTTTATGAATGTTACGTGGAGGTGCGTTGCACAAGTTTACAAACGAAAACGATCAGTTTGAAGGCGCCGTACAAAGTCACTTACTATTACTTATTAGCGTGGCACTAGGCGTTTCTGAGCCTGGTTACTCACACGAGGGGTGAGGGTGATTGGAGGCGGCCAATCCCGTAAGTCTACGTATCGAGGCGGTGTTCGCGTCCACGGTAGTGTAGCGCGGACCGCAGCTAAATTCGTTCAAAGTTCCCTTACGGGTGGTATCAGTGCCGGAGCGACTGATTTTAACTAAAGTTCTGTTCCTCGGGAGACGGCCCGTGCCGGATGCTGAACTTACCCCGCGGACCAAGTGTGGTGCAGGGAGGTTTTAGATTTATGCGGCCGGATTAGGTCCTGGACCGAAAATTCGACCGGGTACGCACGGAGAGATTAGTAAAAAAGAGGTTTTAAGAAGTGACTATATTTACCAGAAGTGAACTCGGTGTGGACAAAGGACGATGTCTCTCTGTGGGACGTACGTCCGCCCAGTCCACGAGTCGCGCTGTACTGGCGTCATGTCAAGGCGTCCGGCCGAGGCTCGGTGGCCCTCACGCCAGGGTTGTCCTCATTACAATAGTTTCCAATGCGACATGTTAAATAAGAGAATTTAATGACGTTAAATTCTTACATTAACTATTAAAGCTGAACCAAGGTCATTCGTCCCTTCTACAAATTGAAGTTATTATGTTTAGGAATTATTTCATTTAAATTTTACGTCACACCAGCGACTGTTCGTCTCTTGCCGGATTGCTCTGGTGGGGGTAATAATGTAACACGAGGGATGAATAATTATGTCATATGGTTTCATTGACTAATTCAGGCAGAAGGCCGCCAGGGGAATGCTCACACACGTATCGACGTATTACACACGTGAGTGCCCGGGCACTCCTACGTCGCACTTTAGTCAACCAACTTTAAATTAATACGTAATACTGTTTAATAATCTGTGTTTGTTTTTATAACATGGTTGGTTGAAATGACGGTCTGTTTATTTGAGGGGGGGGGGGGGGCGGGTTCTACCTTGGTTGCTGGTGACTCGCCTGACTCAGGTGGGCCGTTAGCGGGGTTGAATACTGGCGGTTGCAGGTCGGGCTTTAGGGTGGCCTTCGGTTGGACGGTGTCAATACATATAAATAGCCTATTCAGGTTACCTTTGCATGAAATATATTCTGCATTTGAAAATAATCTGGCCCAAGTAGGTCATACCCTGACTTTGGAGCTTTCAGTATACCCTGTGACAGTTATGGCACTACAGCACCACAAAAGTGAGTGGGTGAAACCCTAACAACTGGAAAAATTACCTTGGTACATATTTACACTATTATACAGCATGAATTTGTTGTAACAGTGTTGTTTTTGATTGTTGAAATATAATTTTAACATTAATTTTGTAAATATAGGAAAACAAGACAACTATATTTGCAAATTTTATTGGCACCAGTAAACATGGGTTTAGGTTTTGTGTCTTGTGAACAGTGAACCTTTTAATTTTTTATCTTGAATGAAATTTAAATATATTGGTATAATATGTCTGAAGGTACCTACATTTTTTATTTACAGCAAATTCAATTTCCCCTTTCCTTTTTTTCAGAAAGTATGGCACATAAATGAGACATTCATTAATTCATTCATTGAAATAGGTTTCATATCAAACATCAGAGTGATCATGGTTAACTGTTTTTGCCAACTTTTGGACAGTTGTTTTGACAGCTTGATCTACTAGGGCTCCCAGAAGCCAGATTTTTGCAAAACAGAGTACACAGCATTATTGATCTGTCTGGATAAATGTATGCTCATGACTTAGGCAAAAACTGCTATATTTAATTATTCTGCTTTTGTTTTATATATTCTGATTAAAAACCTTGACGTCGTACCGACCATGGCCTTTAAGCCCGTGCTCCGCACCGCCAGTACCGTATCCCGTTTTCGGAGCGCGCCCCTTGCCCAGCTGGATTGAGTCAGGCGAGCGCCCCGGGCGTGACCTCAATAGACAACAAACCTCATTAACAGTCACCGCGGCCACTGGCCTTAATTAAAATGCCCGTGACTATGATCGTGTCAGATTAGAAGAAATCCAACTAAAACAGCTCACAGTGAGACAATATGTTGATAAATTTACAGTCGCCAACTTGATGCCACAATTCAAATAATTAAATACTTTTATAAAACAGTTGTTAAGCCTTAAGCACACAATTACCAGGTGCTACCTTTTAATTGAGCACCTGGAACGTGTTTTTAGCTTATAATAGAGCAAATTAAGTTAATATAAGTTTTTTGACGCCGATTCACAAAGAAGAGAAAGTTTCACTTCCTTGCGAGGCGGCCATGTCCGGCAGTCTCAAACCACTCCGCGCCGGGAACAGACGTGTGTCCGTGGGCAGCATCCAAGTTTTCTTTCTGTGATCATTTTATTCTGCACTAAATATTTAAATTTAAACCTCTTATTAATTCATAAGCTGCCCACGTCGACTCGGCGCGTATTTTACGGAACCGGGCCTATTCCGACCGTCTTCATCGTGATACCGCGCTGCAGATCGTATCACTCGCGTAAGTGTTTCGCCGAATTTAGGAGCCCGCTCATAGAGCCCCCCCTGCACCCATTAATGTTCGGTGCTGGCCGTCTCCAGCGAGCATCGACCTGCGTCCCGCGAGACTGCCGCGGTAACCATTAGTGTCGCGTAGTGTTATGTTTTTTCTGTGTTAATTGTGTAACGGCTAGATGTCGCCAAGTGTTGGTGAGAGTGTTGTGTAGCGGGACTAGATTAAAGGTAATTCTCACCAACTCGTGTATACTAATTTTCCGGAGTCTCCCGTCCTCCACACGGCCGAGCGGCCTTCACAATCAAGGGAGAGCCATTCAGGGTAGATTCAAGCCGTGTACTTGGCGGGGCACGCGGGGGCAGAGTACCCACGACCCAACACCAACGGCCTAGCAGCCTGCTAGCCTGGCGCCCCTCCGGACAACAAGAGCACCGCGACGCCCGTAGTGCCGGTCAGGTACCCGCCGGGCCTTTCACATAGGTCGGGTGACGGCAAATGGCGCCCTTGCGTTGGGCATAACTACAGCCGAAAATCAGACAAATGGGATAGAAGATGGCCATTTTGGACGCGCGCAGTGGAATTTGGCACACAGAAGGGCAGCGACAAAGGGACCACCCGGAAGCGCGCGTCACCGCCCGAGCCGGCCCTCGCCAACTTTCTCTTTTACCCCCACCCCTTCCCTTTGGGCCTTCAGCGAAAATCCTCGCCCGCACCCCCCCCCTCATCTACCTTCACATCCTCGCGCTCCCCGCTTTGTGAGGCTGTCCGGGCGCTCTCGGCCGCCGCTACACACGGCTATCCGCATCCCCTCTTCGCAGTTGCCAGTCTCGGCTCTCCCTTTTGTGCGGCTGTCCGGGCGCCTCTCGGCCAGCGGCCCGAATCAGCGCGCGCACCAACCCCCCTCACCAATCTTCATTCATAGGGAGTCTGTTTGTAAACAGAGCCACGTGCGCGCACGAAGCGACTGTCAACACCGACGCGCCGCGCGACGCAATGGCAGACAGACTCAAGATGAACACCTGTCGAGTCTGCCACTGGCCACAGGGCAGGGACCTGGTAACGGGGAAAGCGAACCCTCTACAGACATGTAAATGCGCACCGGATTACAACTTGCCGGCAATCAAGGCGTGAAGCGCTCATAGAACCGTGGCACCACAGCACGGAGACGGAATTACAGGCGCGAACACCACCGGTGGACCACACACCCCTACCGAGCCGTACCACCCCAGCCATCACCGCCCCCCCAACCACCCACGCCAGCGACTGGAGCTCGCACCCTGGCCACGCGACGCACGCGCTGGACATCACCGAGGCCATGTGCGTGTGGCCCGGCCTGGAGGACCTGGCACGAGCCCTGCCGCCCCGCAGAGCGACTCTGCCAGAGTTCGCCGGAGCCCCGCACGAGGACCCAGGAGAATTCCTTACACAGTGCGAGGCGCGCCTGACCGGGTGCCGGACGCACCAATCGGAGTGGGCCGAGCGGGTCAGCGAGCAGCTGCGAGGGACCGCTCGGAGCTGGTGGAGCATGTGGGGCCGGTTTGCCATGCCATGGGGCGAGTTCACGGACACGTTCCGACACCGGTTCGACACAGGATCGCCCCTCGTCGAGTGTTCTGCCTCATTCTATGGGGCTCGGCAGAAGGACAGCGAGGCAGTGGAGGCGTTCATCGCCACTAAACTTCAATTGTTTCGCCGCATCTCGCCCGGCACGCCCCTGTCCGGGGCACTGCCCATCATCATGGGCTTAGTGAGGGACGAGCTGCAGCCCTTCCTGCGTCGCTGCCACACCGGCGGTGTAGCGGAGTACGTGCAGGAAGCACGCGAGACGGAACGCAAATTCCAGAGAGCCTGCAAGTGCGGCCCGACCACGAGCACTCGAGGGGGTGACAGCCCACCAGAAGCCCGGCGGAACACCGCACTACGGGACTCACCCTCACACCAACACCGAGGACTACGAGCCATCGAGGCGCCACCAACTTGGCGAGCGGAGCGACCGCGGGATGCCGGAGCACGGGAGCAAGTCCCCCTGTGTCGCTTGGGATGCCCACGTGGCGAATGTCACTGGCACAGCGAGTGCCCGCGGGGATTCCGGGCGGCGCGACCCGTCACACCGCCGCACGCACGTGGTACCACATCCTCGCCACAGCGCACCAGCCAGACCCAGTCGGGAAACGACCCCCGGGGGGACAGAGATTAGAGCCCCCTCCCCCCGCACAGACCATCAACCACGCGCCTGGCGGGTTGCGCGCCCTCCCGACCTTGGGACAGCTGGGCCGCCCGCGGGACAACCTGTTCCGCATCCCCGTGGAGGTGAACGGCCGGCCAGCTGCCGCGCTCGTCGACACGGGAGCAAGCGACGTGTTTGTACGCCTCGCGTTCGTGCCCGCAGGCGCGTTGCGTCCGGGCAGCGGCGAGCTGCGCCTGGCTACCACCACACACACCGGGCGGATGCTGGGGCATGCTGAGATCGTGGTGAGTACGCAGGAATTAAACAGTAGTGTGTCCGCAGTAGTCGTGCAAGACTTGTGTGAGGAGGTGGTGCTAGGACTCCCCTGGTTGGTCCAGCAAGATGCGGTCTTGGAGCTAGGACCCCCCCGCCTCAACCTGGGAAGAGCCGAGAGGTACGTGGTGTACGCACTAGGACAGACGCCCCCCCGACAGGACGCGGTGCTGACCCTGGCGGACGTGCGCCACGACGTCCCCCCCTCCTACCAGGCTGAGGTAAACAAGGTTCTCGCCGCCCGACCCGAAGTGTTTGCCGTGGACGGAACCTTGAGGCGGACCACCGTCACCGAACACTGCATCCCCACCCTAACTGATGACCCAGTGTTCGACCCGCCTCGCGGCTACGGGTTTCGCGAGCAGCGAATCATCTGGGAGCAGGTGGATGAGATGCTGCACGACGGAGTCATCGAGCCGTCCCACAGCTGGTACAATGCGTGCATTTTGCTGGCCAACAAGAAAGATGGGACAAGCCGATTCTGTGTGGACTTCCGGCTGTTAAATGCCGTGACCGTCAGCGCCCCGCCCCCCCCCCCCCAGATTAGCGTCGAGGCCGCCGTAGCCGGCTTGGGAAGGGCCCATGTCTTCAGCACCTTGGACCTGAAGTCCGGGTACTGGCAAGTGCCCATACGACGTGGGGATCGGGAGAAGACGGCGTTCACGGTGCCAGACGGACGGAGGTTCCAGTTCAGAGCCATGCCGTTCGGCCTAAAGTGCGCTCCGTCCACCTTCCAGTGCATGATGACCCGTGTGCTGGAGGGCTACATCGGGCAGTTCGCCCTAGCATACCTCGACGACGTCTTAGTGTACTCAGACACCTGGGAGGACCACTGCCGCCATCTAGCCTTGGTGATGGAGCGGTTGGCCACAAACAACCTGACAGCCAACCCAGCCAAATGCCATCTCGGAGCCGCCGAGGTCGACTTCTTGGGCCACGTGGTCAACGCGGAGGGGAAATGCCCCCAACTAGGTCACTTCCAGCAGATCGCGATGGCAGAAGTCCCACGCACCCGGAAGCATCTGCAGCGCTTCATCGGGCTGCTGAACTGGCTCCGGAACTATATTCCGAATTTTCACAAGTCATCGCGCCTCTGACGGACCTGTTGTCGCCCCAAGTCCGCTACCACTGGGGCTCGCCCGCCCAGACGGCATTCGAGGCCGTCAAGAGCGTGTTCACCCGGTGCCACACTGGCCCGCATCGACCCCGAGCGCCCACTCGTCCTCCAGAAGGACGCAAGCGCCCTGGGAACAGGAGCCGTGCTGTACCAGGTGAACGACCACGGAGAATGGCAGGTGGTGGACTACGCCAGCGCGAAGTTCGGCGCGGCGGAGAGGCGGTACCACAGCAACGAACAGGAGTGCTTGGCTGTGGTGTGGGCCGTGAAGAAATACCGTCCACACCTGGAGGGCAGGCATTTCACCCTCCGCACCGACAACCGCTGCCTCACCTGGCTCCACACCATGCAGGGGAGGAAGGGGAAGCTGATTCGCTGGGCGCTGCTCCTACAGTCGTTCGACTTTACGGTCGAGCACGTGCCAGGTGCGGAAAATCAGCTCCCCGACCTGCTCTCGCGCGAGCCAGACGGCAGACGGGAGGTGCTGGACGAGGAGGAGTGGGACGAAATCCTGCCTCCATCCCACACCAGCACGACTGCCTACGGATACCCTACCTGCACCCGCCTCACGCTCGGCGTAGAAGGGACCGAGGACCCTCCCAGTACCGAGGCCGACCTGGAGCAGCGCGTCCTCAAGGCACAGCGCCGCTCGCCGGACGCCGACCGGCGCCGCGAGACAGCGCGCAGAGGAGACCTCCCCGCCTGGCAGCTCCGGGGCGACCGGGTTATGACCAGACCGCCGGGGTAAGAGGACGAGTGGAAGACCTACGTCCCACCCGAAGCGCGCGAGGCAACACTGCGATTCTACCACGATCATGACCTCGCCGGACACCCGGGCTCGGACCAGACCCGGAGAGCCGTCTGCCGGTACTACCACTGGCCGGGGGTGAACCAGGATGTCCATGTCTACGTCTGGGAGTGTGAGACCTGCCGGCGCCGCAAGGCCCGCCGAGGAGACGGTACACAACAACAGCAGCCTCGCCAGCCGTCAACACCGTTCCAGACGCTCGCGCTGGACGTGATGGGGCCGTACCCCCGCTCGCCGCGGGGTAAGCACTTCCTAGTGGTCGTGACCGACATGTTCACCCCCTGGACAGAAGCCTACCCCTGCGGCAACACACGGGCGGCCACCATCATCGAAGTCCTGACGCGCGAGTTCCTCACTTGGTTTGGCTACCCGGAGTCCGTCTTGACGGACAACGGCAGCCAGTTCCTGGGGGCCCGGTGGAGAGGGTGGTGCCAAGAGGCAAACATCATCCACCACACCACACCCTCATACCACCCCAGGGCCAATCCGACCGAGCGCAGGAATCAGGATCTGAAAACTCAACTGCGGCTGCACCTAGGGGAGGATTACACCCAGTGGGACCGCCACGTCGCCGACGCACTGTTCTGCGTTCGGCGGCACGTGAACGCGGCCACTGGGATGACCCCCTCCGAGATAATCCAGGGGCGTAACCTGCCGCTGCCCGGCGAGCTGGCAACACACGGCGTACCGCACCCAGGAGAGCAACCGGAGGAACGCGACGAGCGACGAACCCAGGAGCACGACCCGGCACGCGCAAGACAAGCCCGCTACAGTCAGGGAATCACGCTCCAGACAGTGCGACCCCCGGCACAACTGCGGGCCGGTGATCGGGTGTACGCCCGAGCGTACCCCCTGTCGGCAGCGCCGCACAATTACTGCGCCGGACTCGCTCCCCGCTCCGAGGGGCCCTACACCGTGATGCGGCGCCTGGGGGCGACGTCCTACATGGTAGACTTGGGCGGCCGCCGCGTGCAGAAGATCCACCGGGACCACCTGCGAGTGGCAGTGACCCCCGGGGAACCACTCCCGACCGAACCCGAACATGGGGACATGGCAGATGGACCAGACATCACCCTTGATGCACTCCCTCCTGGAGGACTGGAGCAACAGCGAGAGGAAGCCAAGTACACTGCTCCAGACGAGCCCCAGTACCTCACCGACGGGGAACTGGACGCGGACTCACCCCACAACCCCGGAGAGGAACCATGTCCCACAGAAACCGTGCCACGAGGGGAGGCCCCCGAGAGCGAGCCGCCCCCTCGGCATGAGGCACCTACGGAGACTCACACCACGCCGCGCCGGCGGAGAAGGGGCCGGCCCCGCCACGCCAGGTGCTGGGTGACAGAAGTCGCGTGGGACGACTCCGAAGACCCCGCCAGAGCGACCCCTGACCCCGAACCCATCATATCCGACCCAGACGAGGACGAAGAGGAATCGCCCCCGAGCCCGACCAGAGGTGGTTGGGGGCACGCGGCCTCCCTTGCCGACGCAACTTTCCGCCTCACCGTCACACTACCGCGCGAGGAAGGGGCTCGACGTCCCCGTTGGACACGACGCAGACCAGCGAGGCTGCAGGAGTTCGTCCGGAACACCACCCCGGGGCGGAGCTCACCCAGCCTGGCGCTGATACCCGAGCGGGAACGCCAGCCCTACGGACGGCAAGGCCCGACGAGCCCCGAGAAAAGTAGCCCGCAAGAGCGCCGCCGACGGGAGCGCCGGCCCCCAGCCCACCTGGCCGAGTACGTCCTGGGCAGTCTTGTCACGCCGCCCCACACATCACGCGCCGCGAAGCCGCCTCCCGGCCCAGCTGCCCACGCAGCGAACGAGGCGGCATCCGCCTGTGCCAGCACCTCATGCGCCGCGGCGCCGCATCCCGACCCAGCTGCCCACGCAGCGACCGAGGCGGCGACCGCTTGCGCCGACACTCCGTGCGCCGCGGCGCCGCCTTCCGGCCCAGCTGCCCAGGCAGCGACCGAGGCGGCGTCCGCCTGCGCCAGCACCACACGCGCCGCCGACGCTAAGGCGCCACGCGCTATGGGATCGCGTGTCGAAGGGTGCCGGCTGAGCTAGTAGATCGTCTTACCGCGGGAGCGGGAACACGGGGCGGTGACGGGCTTCCACTGGGTGGGTGGGGGGATTTGACGTCGTACCGACTATGGCCTTTAAACCCGTGCTCCGCACCGCCAGTACCGTATCCCGTTTTCGGAGCGCGCCCCTTACCCAGCCGGATTGAGTCAGGCGAGCGCCCCGGGCATGACCTTAATAGACAACAAACCTCATTAACAGTCACCGCAGCCACTGGCCTTAATTAAAATGCCCGTGACTATGATCGTGTCAGATTAGAAGAAATCCAACTAAAACGGCTCACAGTGAGACAATATGTTGATAAATTTACAGTCGTCAACTTGATGCCACAATTAAAATAATTAAATACTACTATAAAACAGTTGTTAAGCCTTAAGCACACAATTACCAGGTGCTACCTTTTAATTGAGCACCTGGAGTGTTTTTAGCTTATAATAGAGCAAATTAAGTTAATATAAGTTTTTTGACGCCGACTCACAAAGAAGAGAAAGTTTCACTTCCTTGCGAGGCGGCCATGTCCGGCAGTCTCAAACCACTCCGCGCCGGGAACAGACGTGTGTCCGTGGGCAGCATCCAAGTTTTCTTTCTGTGATCATTTTATTCTGCACTAAATATTTAAATTTAAACCTCTTATTAATTCATAAGCTGCCCTCGTTGACTCGGCGCGTATTTTACGGAACCAGGCCTATCCCGACCGTCTTCATCGTGATACCGCGCTGCAGATCGTATCACTCACGTAAGTATTTCGCCGAATTTAGGAGCCCGCTCATAGAGCACCTGTTAATGTTCGGCGCTGGCCGTCTCCAGCGAGCATCGACCCGCGTCCCGCGAGACTGCCGCGGTAACCATTAGTGTCGCGTAGTGTTATGTTTTTTCTGTGTTAATTGTGTAACGGCTAGACGTCGCCAAGTGTTGGTGAGAGTGTTGTGTAGCGGGACTAGATTAAAGGTAATTCTCACCAACTCGTGTATACTAATTTTCCGGAGTCTCCCGTCCTCCACACGGCCGAGCGGCCTTCACAATCAAGGGAGAGCCATTCAGGGTAGATTCAAGCCGTGTACCTGGCGGGGCATGCGGGGGCAGAGTACCCACGACCCAACACCAACAGCCTAGCAGCCCGCTAGCCTGGCGCCCCTCCGGACAACAAGAGCACCGCGATGCCCGTATCGCCCGTCAGGTACCCCCCGGGCCATTCACATAGGTCGGGTGACGGCAACCTGAATAGTTCTACAAATATTAACAGTGTTGATTATGGGTCAATGTTAGTCTACATTACATCCCAACCTTCAACATGCTTCTTATTCTTTAAAAAAATATTCTGAAAAGTGGCGATTGGCAATGCAGTGCAACAGCGCAATTTCACTGAGTAGTTTGTAAAGTATAAACATGTTCTTGCTTCTCAATATGTTTAGTCTGTATGGCTATACTGCTTCTCTGCCTGAAAGATAGTTTACCTACCTAGCTACTGCTGCCTTGTGAGGATCTGCCAAGCAGGGGTTTGGTCGGGCTTGCAGTGTGCAGAAAGATGTCATGGTCTGTAGGAATGCCACATAGTTTGTGGTGAAACTCTCCCTCCCACCTCATTGCGAAGCCAGCTGTATGCGCTGGCCAACATTTAAGGCCCATTTTATAAGTGAGAATCTATTACAAAATGCAATTTTGGCTTGAAACTGTAAACCCAGTTGTGATAAAATTGGTTTTAATGGTAACAAAGAAGGATTTAGTCAGGCCTACAGGAGAAAAAAACTTTAGTAACAAACATGATAACTAGATTCATTTCATAACAGAACATTCCTGACCTATGTGTCAAAAGTGTAATTAAATGTATTCACACCTGGGTTAGAGGCCTGTATGTTTTTAAAATATAGGTACGTTTTAGACATGCGCATGGTAACTTAAACCAAACAAAATGCTCACGAAAGTGATTCCATTCTGGCAATATATTTATTATGGTTAACATGACAGATGTCGGGGTTTCATATGGTACAAACTAGATAATATCAGGCACCTAAACAAGAATATTAGCCTTTCTTTGCAATTGAAAGCTTAAAGAAGGTTAAGTATTTAACGAGTGTAATTTTTAGAAATAAACATGCAGAGATGCAATAGGTCCGAGTTACGCCTGTTTAGATTTAGTACATAATTATTTGCCGAGAAGATTAATTACAAGTGTTTTATAAGGCAATATCAAAGTAATTGACCAATCTAGTTTAGAAAATAATATAAAGAAATATCCTTTGTGAATAAAGTATTGCTTCTCTGCATCTTTGTTTACAAACAAATCGTTAATTTTCTGTATGGCGGAAAAAACAAGCACGTGACTAGGGATGCAACATCGCTCTGAAAAACATCGATATCACGAACATCGATGTTCAAACGAAAAAAGCATCGATGTCAAAAAACATCGTTCTGACAACCGATACATCGATGTTTTAACCGATGTTTTTAAATATCCGGAAAAACATGCCAAAATGATTTAAACTATAGTATGTAGCCAAAAACCATACCTACTACAGGTTCCTGACCACAATATCCACAACCCATTTACAGTCGTGTCTCATGCAGAACAAAAACATGTATTAAAAGCAAAGTCTGCTACCAAAAACTTAAAAATCCGCATGAACTACTTGACCAGCTCTCAGTAAACTTCAAAGAGTTGTGGACAAATTTAAATGACTACAGCTTCACAACTTTAGCAGAAATAAAGGTAAACATTAGAAGGGCATGTCCGTAATTCAAATGTATGTAAAACTGGCCGTCTGTTCGGGGTTTATGTGTGTTAGTGAGGCGGAATGATAAGCGCGACGCTAGCTGGTGCTTCCAGCGCGGTATAGCCTCTAAGCGCAAGGCTCTGAACTGGCGCGCATTCGTCTCGTCGTCACAGGATAACTGTGAAAGTTGAGCGGTGACCGTAACATTATATAGCGGAGAAATGAAGAAAAAGGTGTACTGCACTGCCCTTAAGTGGTTTCAAGATTCTGTATCGGTTGTTTTATGCCTAAAAATTACTCCGAAAAAAAAACATTTAAGCCAATTTTCACTCTACTAAAAACACAGTTTAAAAACTTAATCAGAATTCAAAAGTACCTTTCGGCATTCAGCGAACACTCAAATGCTTTTCGTAAACAGACCCCACTTGGATATCTTGAGTAGTTTTCAAATCACGTTTTTCCTGAAGCTCTCCGCACCGTGTGTGTGCCCGGACAGCCTTGTTTTTTATGTTTTTAGTTATCATTTCATAAATATATTGTAAATATTAAAGATCATGAGAGATCTATCTATCCAAAAAACCATTGCGATACGTCATCTAGTTTTCAAGAAACTTTTTTTTTAATTTTCTATACTTACAAAACTTACATTTTTAAGTATAAATACATATTGCAAATGCTAAACCATTTTGGTTGGTATCCTTATCATTTTTTTCCCAGTATTTTAAGAAGTCTAAAATCATTTTAAAAATAACTATTTTTTTACACAATTTATTTTTAATTGAAAAAAATAGGGGAAAAGCATGAAGTGTAAGTGCAGGTTTAAAATGTTACATTAATTTTCTCATTAGAGCTAGCGAGACCGTATCGGTAGATACCAATAGCTTGTATGTACAACAAGCTATGAATTGTCCATAAAGTCTCGCTGCCTTTTCCCTATATTTTTATAAATTGAAAAGAAAATTCTTATTCAAACAAATTTTTTTAACAGTATTTATTTTTTCCAAATGATTTTACACATCTTTAAAGTACTGGAAAAAAATTGATACTGAAATCAACCAAATAGTTCAGTATTTACAACATTTGTGATACTTACTTAAAAATGTAGGTTTTTATAGTAAGTATAGACAGTTAAATAAATTGTATCTTAAAAACTAAATGTCGTATCGTAATGTTTTTATATATTCAATAAATTTTCATGAAATTATAGACAAAATATTATAAAAAAACTAGGGCAATTTTAATGATGAACGATGTCGATGTTTTTGGACTTTTTCGTCGATGCTAACATCGATGTATCGTTTGCATCCCTACACGTGACAGCTAAAAAAAAGGGCTCCATATGATCATTCGCCGCACGCTCGTTAGTTCAGGTTTTGCCACGACACACATGGTATCGCTGCGGTCGCTCCATAGCAGTCTGCTTATTGCGACACGCATTTAACATGGTCTTTCCACAGAATAAATAAGGACATCCCTTTCCGTAGGAGTAATGCCCGGAAGTGACGTGTTTCTACAGTCAGTTCTTTATTGGTTGTTGGTACCTAATGGTAGGAAAAACGTGTCATGTCGTTGCTGTGCAATCCGAATAAAATTGTGAAATCATTGGTGGTTTGTTTGGAATAATGAGCGCCATATTGTTGGTGAACAAACATTTTTTGGTCCTCCGGGACGGATATTCGTTCCGGTGTGTTTTACCATGGTAGTTTGTGTGGACACGTTTTTGTTTTCTTTGTTGCTGCATAACCTCAAAGTGCGCCGTTGTTGGTGGTTGTGAGTTCGTTTGTTTTGTCGTTGGTTTTGTTTTATCGTTGGTTTTGTTTTATCGTTGGTTTTGGTTTGTCTTTGTTCTCATCCCTTTATTTGTCATGTCGGAATTACAATCGGCCCTTCTACGTCTTCGTATCGCTGAACACCGCCTCACGCGCTTACGATCTCGCGTAGGCTATTGGCACCGATCCTACAAAGTAAAACTTGTTTGTCGCTACTAGCCGTGATCTTCCTAAGGTGCCCGAACATTTTGATGCAGACTACGTACAGTAGAAATGGCAGCAACCGATTCATCAGGTACTGGAATTGACCTAGATTCTCATGCCGCTCGTTTGACGGAGTTTGAGGTGCAATATTTTTTTGTAATGGCTACATTAGATGCCCAAAATGAGGAACATAAGGAAGCGATAACATCTTGTAGGTACTCATTCTAAATTGAAGTCTCGCGTGATGTTGCTGAAGATCAGTCTTACGACTTTTGAAGGAGATCCACGTCATTGGCCTAATTTTTCTACTCTGTTTACTACGCTTGTACAAGGCAACGACTAATTGAGTCTGGTTGCAAAGTTGGCATATTTGAAATCTGCCCTCCACGGTGAGCCACTCGGGATGATTCAGTTGTTGCCGATGTCTGAGGGAAATTTCGACATTGCTTGGAAATTACTGGTGGATTGGTACGAGAACAAACGGCTTCTTGTCAGTGTGCATGCTGATGCACTATTACAGGCACCTTCGGCATCTGTTGATTCTCACATCTCCTTGCGTCAGTTGTTAAAAGTCCTCAATGAAAACCTATCTGCGCTTCGCAATCTTAATCTGGTGGACAAATGGGATCTCATTCATCTACCTCTTGTTTGTAAACGGTTGGATACATCTCTTCAGACACAGTGGGAAATGAATTTGGGTTCTGAGTTTCCGACTCTTAAAGACTTCATAGCATTCCTTGACAAACACTGTCGGGCCTACGAGGCAGTTAAATCCAACAATGACGGGTCTAAGAAGTCTAGCCTGCAGTCTGAAACCAAGGCCCCAGCCTGTAGAGTCCAATCGGAGAAAGTTTTATTGTCCGAAATACAAAAAAACAGCATCAAATCACATTTCAATGTTTTGCTCACTCATTTAACACGTATATCCGCCTGTCGAGAATTTCTCGCAGCTCGGGCGATGAGAATTAACTAAATCAAACGTAGCTTAAGTCCTTCAGTAACATCTTACTGTAAGTACATGAAATCAGTGTGGCCTCAAACCTGGCCGCACTTGGCGAAACAAAGTCGCCACGAGTCAAACGCCGTCAGTAACCGCAATTTCTAATTAAAAATGTTCAAAGAGTTCCAAAAAACAACCAATGATTAAATTACTATCTTCGACCTGGCTTGCACTACAGACGTTAAATTTTCTATTCCACAATTACTACATATTTAGTGAGAAGCCACCGAACGCGCCCTCGTTGTGCAGTGATCGACAGTCGACTGGTGAAATCATGGCACTGTGTCCACACAGGGAGGGCAGTCACTTGACCTCACCGACCAATCACACACACGCTTCATTCACACTACAAATCACAAGCCAATCAGACCACAGAACATATACACTGAAACCATTTTCATACATAGAAACAGGGGATTCACTTTTTCCTTCTTTCTCCAACACCGTGAGACAGCAGTTATCACTCAGTTTCCAGGCAGTGACGAGATATCGTTTCTGTTTCTCTCTTACTGGGGAATCACTGTTTCTTTCTCACTTGCACACACAGGCCTCTTATGCCTCTCTCTTTCTACACATCACCTCAGACACAGTCCCTTGTTTTAGAATCATTATGCAACATCTGCATTCTAATAAAAATGTAATATATAATTATAATACAATATTCAAATTTAAGTAAATAATAGAAAAAACTCATTACACATAATATTAGGTAAATATAAGTAGCAAAACAAAGTTGAAAGGATGACAGAAGAAACATGATTATTAAATAATTATAAATTTAGAATAAATATAGGCTACTGGCAACCTAACACATTCTTAGTAACAATTTCATCAGTAGAAAAGGCATGTATACTGCAATGCTACATAACCCCCCTACTTTTTGATTAAATTTATAGAATTAAATCAAAAAGTACCAAAAGAGTCTAATTGTTTACATAAATTTATCTTGGAACAACATTCTTTAAACTGAAAGCATTATTCTTTACACAGTTCCAACAGTAGGCAATGCATCTCATTCAGTATCAACAATAAGCTGTAAAAGTTTGATAACCTCTTGCGTATGTGTGTGTAGAATATAACAATGTTCATAATTTACAGTGGAATTCCTTAAATCCTGGCTTTTCTACCATTTCATAAGCAAAACATAATAAACAGAAGAAACATTTCAACAGAGGGGTGGGAGCGGCGAAGGGGAAAGGGGCTCTCTGCTCTTAAAAACCAAATAGACCTGTTGTCTGATACAAATTACATTTAAACCCTGCTTCCCAGCTGCCTCGAAAACATAATAGCCAAACATTGCTGATAATGGTACACCTTTGGACATTTTACAGTTAAATTCTGCAACATATCCACTCTGATCTATAATGCATAACACAAGTTTTCTTACATTTGTAAAACCCTTATCATGTCAATTATTTGGGGCAAAAAATTCTTGAAACCAACTATAAGCAATATGAATGTTAACTATATATTTTTCTGTGCCTTAAGATCCTGCTAATGCTACTTGAAAAAAAACTGAAGTGCCAAATTCTCTGCTACCTTGATACATTACATGTGTTATTTATTCTCTTCAACACTTACCTGGTTCGGAATGCCGTAAACAATAATATCGACGACACATGAGTGGTGGGGTCGGCAAAGGAGAAGGGATTCTATATTTTACAAAATTCATAATATGTTATGTGTAAAGCTTTTAACATTTCTCAATACCAAACCTTGCTAACCATATTTATTATATTTAACTTTACTTTTTAAAGTATAAATTTAAATTTACCAGTTTCATAAATAATATAAACAAACTTGAATCCATATGTATGTGTTATATTTTCATTAGGTGACATAACTCATGTTTCTTCTTTGTACTTAACCTTATATTCTAATACAACAAAATATCATCATCAAATATTTTTACCTCCTTTTCCTTTTACATCCTACACACAGTTTAATCAATCCTGGTTCCTGAGCTAGTCGAACTAAAACTCTTTTAGCTGCTAGTCAGCTCGGCTAACCTATTACCAAAAAACACAAAAATTACACAAAGTTATACCAACTTCCTTCTCCATCATTCCTAGCTCCTGAGCTAGCCAAAAGGTAAGGGGCACCCAACTATGACCCTTTTAGCTGCTAGTCAGCTCGGCTAACCTATTTACGAAATTTAAAACAAAAAATTATACAAAGCTATACCCAAATATACACAGCACTTGTCATTATATATCAAACTTTAAGGTTTACATACCTCACTTAACTTTCCACAAACAAGAAGTTGACAATTCTACAGTCATGGCATAAACACTTCATTAAGATCCAGTCGTATGCTTCTCTTCTTCAAAAACAAATTACATGAACAAATGCCCTTCCTTAGGTTTCAAACCATATCTCCCTTTTCAGCAGCAGCAGCACAAAAAATTAACATTGATGAGGGGTGGGAGCGACCAAGGAGAAGGGACGCACCCTTCCAAAAAAAACATTGGACACCATGCGGGAAACATATTTAAAATTAACTTCCTGGCCCCCCAGCTGCCTCACAAACCACATTACACAAAAAAACATTTGCTGCTTATTTAGGGCAATACAAAAAATCACCTAAACTCTGGCCATCATGAACACACAACTGCTTCTGCAGCTTCAAAACTCGACGACTTTTATTCATTAACGTTTAGAATTACATTTCATACATTTAATATAGGATGTTGTCACTCTGTCATTCAATCCAAAACAAACATTTACCATTACAAATGTGTGGCACTTAAATTTAAAACATTTAACCGTTTAAAATTTTGTATCTATTTTTTTTAATGAATACATTACTCATAAAAAAATTTCAGTTAATCTCTTCCCATGACACAGCATTAAACAAACAAAACATTATTCAAGTGCAATGAAACTCTCACAATGTAAAGCATTTCTTTAAATAAAATTTAGTAACTGTCTGCTCAAAAGAATTTATAGATATATTATCATAGTTATTTTTTCAAAACAGAAAAACATTCACATTGACATATAGTTATTTATCTTATAAATGTATGTGTACAACTTTTTTTAATCTTTAAAAACCCTATTATTTATCTTAAAAAGTTGCTGTCATAAATCTTATGTAGGTATACATTTCTATATTCTACTATAACAAATCTTAAAAAATACAAAACATTATTAAAAAGTACACAATTGAAAGGAGAAAAAATTCTGAAAAACATTAAAAAATTGCAAAAATGTGTTAAATTAAAAAAACATTGATCACGATAAAACTATATTTAACTCCACCCCTCCATCTAGGCTGTGGGCCAAACAAGTCGACAGACACTGTTTCCTGAGGTTGCATCACCCCTGTACATTTACCATGCCTTTCTTCTGTCTGTGCCCATAACACACAACTGTTTACAATTTTGGTGACAGTTCTGTACACATGTTTCCACACACAAAACCTCTGAACATGTTTCACAGTTTTTTTCTCTCCATAGTTTCCCGATTTCACATGCATCAGTGTGCAAAGTTCAGTTCGTAAACTAATTGGTACACACAAAACACATTTTGGCACATTGCTGTTTAAGTTTCGAAAAATATGTCCTTTTATCACTTCTCTGCAATCTGCAGAACTCAATTCACTGATTACCTCCTCGACAAACTCATCCTTAAGTTTTTCTGTGAAGGCTTTCATTTCAGTCTCTACTTTTTCCATCTGTTTACGCAAAATTCTGATCCCATGTGCATTACCTGTTATTGTAACAAATTTTTTCTCCACATTATCCAAAATTTCCCTGTTCACATCATCTCAAAACATTTCAAATTTATTCCCAATGTTTATGTGTTCATGTACATCATGCCCAATAAATTCAACATTTTCTTTTGACACCATTAATTCATTTTCACAAATTTCTACATTAGTTAGTTTCTTTTCCACTTGTGATTCACAGCTCTCATCCCTTTGTTAACAAGTGTGAATTTCTTTGTTTACATCGGTTTGTACCTTATCAAGTTTAGCCTCTGTATTCCCTAACTCCTGTCGTACCTGTTTAAGGATTTCATCTGTGAAATTTCCTGCCTAATTTCCCTTTGACCATTTTCAATTTTTTGTGTGATGTTATGTTGCATCTGTGAAAGTTCCTGTTGTCCCTGTTTCATTTCCTGACTGTTTTGTTCAATTTCTTGTGACATTACCTGCATCATTTCCATTAATTTCTGCAAAATGTCTAACCCCTCCCTCCATATTCTCAATTGGGCTATTATTTACAGTTTGTTCAATAATTTGACCATGTTCTGCAGGACGTTCCCTGTTTCATTACTGTTACTATCGTTATCCATAATGAAATATACAAAGTACAAAAATTTTAACACAAATATTAGTTGAATGCTCAAAACAAAAGAAAAAAATGAACACAATTAATTTAGTTCCATTTTTCCACTTGCTATTTTCAGCGATCCATCCCACGATGTCCTGCGAAGAGATCCTGATGTCTGGCAATGAGGTCCTGGAAGTCCCACGATGTATTGCCTTTGGTTCTATGTCGTACCCCGATTTTTCACTTGATGGTGCAGCCCTTCTATTCCCGCCGTGTAGACCTCTCCCTTCGTCGCTAGCTACGCCGACAGTTCTGGATACACTTCTCCGCCATTTTCTTATAAACTCTTCAATATTTGTCGTAAATTTATGTTCTTTGAGGTTATCGTAGTCACGAACTGTTTTAAGAATGTTTATATTTTTTATTCACGACCGAAATGTCCGTCTCAATCTCAGGGTCGTGTAAAAATCCGTGCCCGCCGTATTTGGGCTGCCAAATATTACAGTTCGTTTAATGAAATAAAAAGATTTTCTTCCTTTTTCGTTCCAGAGTTTTATTGTCCGAAAGACGAAACAACCGCATCTAATCACTTTCAATGTATTGCTCACTCATTCAACACGTATATCCGCCTGTTGAGAATTTCTCGCAGCTCGGGCGATGAGAATTAACTAAATCAAACGTAGCTTAAGTCCTTCAGTAACATCTTACTGTATGTACATGAAATCAGTGTGGCCTCAAACCTGGCCGCACTTGGCGAAACACAGTCGCCACGAGCCAAACGCCGTCAGTAACCGCAATTTCTAATTAAAAATGTTCAAAGAGTTCCAAAAACAACCGATGATTAAATTACTATCTTCTGCCTGGCCTGAACTACAGACGTTAAATTTTCTATTCCACAATTACTACATATTTAGTGAGAAGCCACCGAACGCGCCCTCGTTGTGCAGTGATCGACAGTCGACTGGTGAAATCATGGCACTTTGTCCTTCACGCAGGGAGGGCAGTCACTTGACCTCACCGACCAATCACACACACGCTTCATTCACACTACAAATCACAAGCCAATCAGACCACAGAACATATACACTGAAACCATTTTCATACATAGAAACAGGGGATTCACTTTTTCCTTCTTTCTCCAACACCGTGAGACAGCAGTTATCACTCAGTTCCCACGCAGTGACGAGATATCGTTTCTGTCTCTCTCTTACTGGGGAATCACTGTTTCTATCTCACTCGCACTCACAGGACTCTTATGCCTCTCTCTTTCTACACATCACCTCAGACACAGTCCCTTGTTTTATAATCATTATGCAACATCTGCATTCTAATAAAAATGTAATATATAATTATAATACAATATTCAAATTTAAATAAATAATAGAAAAAACTCATTACGCATAATATTAGGTAAATATAAGTAGCAAAACAAAGTTGAAAAGATGACAGAAGAAACATGATTATTAAATAATTATAAATTTAGAATAAAATATAATGGCAACCTAACCCGTTCTTAGTAACCATTTTATTACTAGAAAAGGCATGTATACTGCAGTGCTACAGGATTCTGAGAGTTTCATGATGGGGTTTCATGGGGATCATATAAACACATTATTTTAAATTAATACATCTTTATATATATATTTATTGTGTGCGTGTGTATGTCACTGAACTCCTCCTAGACGGCTGGACCGATTTTGATAAAATTTTGTGTGTGAGTTCACGGGGATTCGAGAATGGTTTAGATTCACAATTGGATAGTTTATCTCGATTCTGAGTTAAGAGAAACTAAAAAAAAACACGCTTTAAAAGCAATAATTGCAACACATTATTAGAAGCCATTAAGTTTTGCTATTGTAAGGAACTAAGTAGAGTAAGAAAAAAATAAAGATCCTGACAGTTTATAGCGTCGCCATATTTGTTTCAATTTTCAATACCCTTTTTGTATATTACAATTTAAATTGCTGAAAAAAAAAATATCATGTTTCATAGCCACACAAATATTGAGGATGGTTTAGATTCACAATTGGATATTTTATCTCGATTCTGAGTTAATAAAAACTAAAAAAACACGCTTTAAAAGCAAAAATTGCAACGCATTATTAGAAGCCATTAAGTTTTGCTATTGTAAGGAACTAAGTAGAGAGTAAGAAAAAAATAAAGATCCTGACAGTTTATAGTGTCGCCATATTTGTTTCAATTTTCAATACCCTTTTTGTATATTACAATTTAAATTGCAGAAAAAAATCATGTTTCATAGCCACACAAATAGTGAGTGTGTGTCATTTCTCTATGTCCACGAGGTCTCGCCGCGTCAATTTTCTCCTTGGAGCGAACCCGTCCGCTTAATTAAATAAACAGCTTTTATCGTTGAATGATTTCATGAATTATTTAATGAAAATATGCTCTCATAAAAAAATTAGTTAGATAGACATTCAATAGGTGTCTTTCTCTCACTCTCTTCTCTCTCTCTGAAATGTATGTAGCTTGCTCGCGGGTCAGTAATGCAGACAATCTTTACATTCTAGCTCAAGACGGAAAAAACAGTAAATGTGGTTTACAAAGACATTTTATGAAGTGTCTTCCCGTCATTACATTTGAAAGTAGAAACATATTTACTCAAAATTTAGGTAGTAACATATTTTTATTGCTAAGACTGAAATAGAGGTGAGAAAAATTATCATTTGTGAACATAAGAAAACTACTACAACTGTATCAACTGTTATGTTATAATGTTTAAATTTCTAAATGGTGCAAGATAATACAAAATTCCATGCGGAAAAAGTCGTGGGCAACAGATACGTATAGTTATAGGTGTGGGGCTATGCATGCTGATTTTTCATATACTGCATGGATGCGAACATGTAAGAATTATCTATCTATCTTACTATAATAAAACAGTACTTTTTCTGTCTGTCTGTACGCGATTTTGATGAAATTTTGTGTGTGAGTTCACGGGGATTCGAGGATGGTTTAGATTCACAATTGGATATTTTATCTCGATTCTGAGTTAAGAAAAACTAAAAATACACGCTTTAAAAGCAAAAAAACTAAGCATTGTTGATAATTAGCCTCCATGGCAACGGGCTTTTGCATTGTTGTTGCCTTCTGCGTAACCATGGGAAAGGTTTTTGGTAACGGCAGTGGCGTGCCCAAGAGGAGGGGTATGTATAATGAGAAGATACAAAATGTCCAGCGTAGAAATACTTACCGCCATATCCATATCTCACAAAAAGTACATTTGGGCAGGACAATGTCTGCCGGGTCCGCTAGAAAGATATATAGAGAGATAGAGATAGAAATAAAAAGATAGAGAGAGTTATAGAGATATACATAGATAAATAGAGAATTAGAGAGATAAAGAGAGATGCTTAGTATACGTTTAAAAAATTACAAAAAAAAATTGATTGAGGCATTGCAACGCATGCCGGGCATTATCTAGTATGCTATATATTTTCAACTCAATCCAATTCCCATCATAAAATAAATTGCAGATAAAAAAATGAAAGATTTGAAGTACATTGAAGTACATACCTTGATGTACCTAAATCCCAAATGCATTACAGCCAAAAGTTTTTTGTTTGCATTTTCTTTTTCTGACTCTGTAAACTCGTCCAGTTGCAGTTAAAGGGTCAACTACTGTGAGAATGTCTCTCCGATGGACTTGAAGAATGTCAGGTGTCGAAGGGTATGTGTAATTTGGTGGAGCTGGACCATGTGGGTGAAGAAAACTTACTTTGATTTCTTGCTCATCTTCAAAGGAATCGAGGACACATGCTAACCACCAGAAGTCACCATATTGGCACGTCACGAAACCAACTATTTCAGTAAAGTTTAGTTCCATCATCGCATCCAGTTGTAATTTCTACTTCCCTAGATGATTTTGAAAACAAATACTGTTTAGCGGACACTTTACTCTTTCTCACAGGGATGAAGCTGTGTAGTTTTAAGGTGCCTTCAATAATCCGGGCTGATAGCTTTCGGGCTTTCAAGAAAATTGCCTCACTCTTGTGCTGCTCTGTTGTGCAGCATTGATGTTGTCCCTAGCCCACTCATAAAGCTGCCTGGGGGTCATAATTTGCTCATTGTAAATAAGACTAAGACTAGCCCTTGCCGCTAGTATTTTAACAGTGCCACCAATCCCATCACATGAACTTTTCCCATGAGAGGTTGCAAAGAAATGCCACTCTGCTTTGACACCAAAGTCATCATGAAAACACAGGTTCATGAAATTAAGCCGGTTCTTATATTGTGCTGCGCATCCATCAGAAAAGTAGTATATATTTGATGGAGATGGAGTAATGTGTGACTTGATGATTTCTAATAGTAACCGTTGGAAACAATGAACAGCAACAGTGTCATGAATAGTACAATCGTAAATGACTACAAAACTGGTGTGCTGCAACTCACTGCCCATAATGCTCCGTGAGTAGATAGAGAATGGATGTATTGTGGCTTGTGCATTATTCCAGTGATATCTCTGAGCAGCATCTTGTCAGATAAAGAGTAGTTTTCACTGAAATCACAAGAGTACTAAAAACTCACTCTCTTTTAGTATTGTTTCCTTGATGTGATTAAGGAATGATTGCTGCTTTGCTATAAAAGAGTGCTTAAGGAGTTTTGGAAGGGATTACAGAAGATCAGTTATAAATTCGTCACATGGTTTAGTAAGTCTCCAAGCTGGTGTTCTTATCAATCAGAACCCACTGTTATTGGTTTTTCACGGTCGGTCAGTTCTGGGAATTTACACTGTGCCAACTTCAACTAACATTTTGATGTATTGTACACATGCAAACACTGTGTGTACCATTTCCACCTGCCAAAACACAGTGTTTTGGCCTAAGGTCACAAAATTTAGAGAATCCAATTTAAATGTCTGGGTATTTCTCCTTAAAAAGTACAAAAAGTTCTCGTAAATTGCAAAGAATGAGTTGTTTTTGGACATGTTCACGTTTTCCATTTTTTTTAACTGAGACAAAATCTTTCTTTCCTGGCATGATACAAGTAACTTCTTCACTAGCATAAAAATACTGCACCTTTGTCACAATTTCTGGCTTTAATGTTTTTCCAGGTTTAGGATCAGGGCATGACATAATTCCTTTCTCTGCTTGAAGTTGTTTTGCATTACAAGCTGTGTAATTAGCAACACCAAATTCATCTTGAATTTTCTGTACTGTCCAGCTTAAAGGCAATGTTGTTAATATTTTCATTCATACACATTTGTCTGTGGAACACGGAAACTTTTCTTTCAACTGGTTGAGCATTTCATCACCGGGGGCAGGTGTTTCATCCAGAGGCCTAACTATATAATTTGGGGCCTGTGGCAAATTCTTTTGATGGGACCCTATTAAATAAATTCGTCATGTTCTTAGTTTAATTTTAATAAACCGCTAAAGTAGTTACGTAAAATGGGGTCAACTGATACAGTTTCAAAATTTGAATGCAATGTAGCACGTAATTTTATTTCTTAGTGATTTAGTACTACGTAATATTTCAGGTGACTCCTTGAAGTAATAAGTCATGTAATTAATTTTTAAATTTTATTTCCCATTTTAAGTTTTTTTAAATAAAAACTGCATGTATCAGTTCACCCCTGCAATGTGGGTGAACTGATACAAGGTATAAAATTAAATGCGTATCAATTTGTAAGGCTGTTGGGGTGAACTGAGTCACATTTTGAGTTTAAAAAAAATGTAATTTATGTATAAGTAAAATTGTTTGTACATAAATTATCGAATTATTTCATCATAAATTTATGCACAGTAACACGAATGGATTTTAAGACATAACTTATTTACAAAATTAACAATCTTATTTCATTTGCCTAAATAGGATGTTAATATACGCTAAAAATTCACTTGATATAATTCAAAATAACATCTTTAGAAAATTGAAGACGTCCATAACAGAGAACAACAGGCTGTGGAAGACGACGCAGCACTTCATGGGGGTAGACTACACTACATTCCTTGATTTCAGGCCATATGAAAATATCTTTGTGGCACCTGTAAGATTTCAAGAAACTCACTTCTACTGTCCTTGAACTTCCATCACTATTTTCCACTATATTAGTCACTTGTGCTGCAGAGTTTCTCCTTTCTTGTAATTTGGTCCTTCAGTTGCACAACCACAAAATCACCCAAGATCAAGGTCTGGTAATTACATTGAACTTCTGGTTCTGTTTCCATTTCTTTATTTCCCTCCTTGGAAGTAAAGACATGGCTGGCATCAGGATCTTCTTCATTTTCATTACTACTTTGGTCACTGTCACTGGATGAAATTTCAGACCTCCCTGATGTCGATTCATCCTCACCAACATTCTGGACACTTTTTCCTGCTTCAACTTGCAGTCTGTCTTTTCGACAAGTTCTTGGTCTTGGTTTCTGTTTACCATATCGTAATTCAATAAGACTAACACACTGTCATTCATGCTCTCTTCTACAGGATTTGCATTGACCCCTTTATTGGGCAATTGGTTCAAAATTTCCTGGCTGTTCACCGGAACAATTCCTTTTTTCCTAAATCCACTCTTTATATTTTCTTCGCATTTATCTCCCAGTCCTTCAATAAGCATTTTCAACATTGGAGGGAAATGAATTTTACTTCGCGAGCCTCTGTTTCCTGGTTTTCTCCACTCTTGTAAGAGTGACCGCCATTTACATTTGAGTGGTCTGTAAACTGCCACATCAAGTGGCTGAGCTAGGTGAGTTAAATGTTTTGGGAGCATTGTGAAGGTAATGTTATTTTCACAGCAAGATGTAATGACTTGATAGATTGTCCCCAATAAGAATCCGTGGTTCTGGTTGTTTTTCTAAAAAAGGAAGAGCTATAGAAAAATACCAATCTTCAAAATGTTTTTGGTCAAACCAACCACTCTTTGTGCACCCATAACGTGTTCCCTTTGGCCCTCCTGTACGCCATGAATCGTACAAATTCTTAGCTTTATATAAAACATATATGTGTAATAACGTAATAACTGCCCATCTCTACTGCATGAGAACATTAAATTTGTTGCAGATTTTGTAAAGTCATTGACCTTTTCAGGGTGCTTCTGGCCTCTTCTACAAGAAATTTTTTTGTTGCCTGGATCGTCTGTTACGTTAGTTTCATCGTAATTGACGATACTGCAAGGCTGAGCGCCACTAAGAGTTACCTCTATATTTTCAAAATATTGATTTATAGATTCTGCTGAAACTGCCGCCCTAGCTCTTTTAATATTCAATAATTGTTTCTTATGTCTCTTTAAAAATGACAAAACCCAATCTTCACCTGGCAGGTTGTTCTTGAATTTTTCAACACTGCGACTTTGCCTGTCCAAGTAACCTTTCACAACCAACCGGATGTCCAGATACGTTAAAGGAAATCCTCACTCACCGAGTTGGATGGTGTGGTCTGAAAAAAAAAGGACTGGTTAAAACAAATTTACCAACATAATAGTAATTACATAAGGAAATAAGAGGGCTAGGTAACTATCATACCGGTGGTATGATAAAGTGCAATACTTAAGCCTACCTTTCAGACTCTCTTCTTCCAGCTGACTTAATGTTGTTTGACTACCCTGTGGTTTTTGATGCAAATTCTTACATTTTCTATATATCTTCATTTTGTCTATTCCATACTTTTCGGACGCTTCTCGGTATGTAAGATTCCCATTCTGGACCTCGTTAACTGCTTTGTTTAAGTCATCTATTCTAATAATTTTCATTGGCTTTGTGCCTGGAGGCCTTTTGTAATATCTAGGCATCTTATTTGGCTCTGAAAATATAAATTCAATGACATTTTAATAAATTTTAAGTTGACGGGGTGAACTGATACATGTATCACTTCACCCCAGCTCAGACATGAAATGTTAAAAAAATTAAATATTATTTATTAGCTTTTAATATAAAAATAACAATAATCAGACATTAACATAAAATATATGGCTTACCTATTTAACATAAGTCCGGATCAATCAATGCACTGGAACCTACTTTGGAAAATAAAGTTTCCAGACCTTCAAAATATGTTTACTCAAACCTCAAAACCCAAGTATCGATATTGGACAATAAAAATGGCAGGAAAGGTCAGCTGAATCACTCAGCTGATAGCTTGGATGATGAGGGTTAAAAAAATATAAGTGTGACCAACATTCAAGTTATTTACAATCACCTGGTCATTGGCTACCGACTCGGGACACCTGTTTACTGCGATTCTTATGATTCGATACTTCATTACTTATCTTGTCTCATAGAGTTTCTTAAATAGGTTTTTATTAATTTTAGTTTTGAAAATGATCTTTCAGATCTAGCTGTAGTCACAGGAATTGTAAGAAATAACATTAAAGCAGTGAATACTTCAGGAAAGCTGCAGGACATAAAATGATTCTTGATTATTAATAAATCAGCAAGGTCTGTAATACACGAAGACTTTTCTATTTCCATGGTTGCTACAGGACTAGCAAACCGGGAAATGTCAGGGAAATTAAAATGGTCAGGGAATTCCGGGAAATGTCAGGGAAAATTCTACGAATTCTGGAAATTTTAAAGTTGCTTATAATTCAAACAAAGCTTTGTTTTCATGCGCTCGTACCGCTACCGAACGACTCCGCTAAAAGGCTGCTGCTTAAGGCGCACGGCAACTGTAACTTTTTTTTTACTTGGTCTACGATTGTCTGTTGCAATAGGCTGATACAACCACCCACCATAACTTCTGGCCAATCCAGGCACTCGTTTGTTCACTAGCGATCCTGGCCTTCATTGTTGATCCTTTTTAATTTTAATTGCCCTTGAGACTTTGTGTTTTGTTCCGTTCCATTAAGTGAACTACAGAACGGGCATGGCGTCGTTTATCTTTTGAAGGCTATTTTCACGTGGAATAAGATGAGTACAAAGCTTATTACGTGAATTTAAAGGCGCTGTTTCAGGTGAAGTTAGTTTTTGATGCGATCATAAGAAAATAAAGTGCATTTTGATAAAGAAGCAATACCAATTCTCATTTTGAAAACTACCAAGCTGATATGAAAACACGTGGCTTTTGTGTGCGGTTATGTTTTTGCATTTTTTCTAACTATTTTTTTAAATTATATTTTTTTCAACCGTTATAATTCGTGAGTTTTGTTGCGTGACACTTACATTGTGTATAAAAAAATATGCATAACTGAACATGTTTTTCCCCAGAATCGTTAGTTAACATTGTAAGAATGTAAGAGTAGGCCCTATTGCATGTTGTAATGCTGCTATTGTAATTCTCTTAGTAGGCCCGTTATATTGCTAGGTGTGAATTTGTAATAGTTTTTGTATTTGTGTAGTAATATTTTTTTAAGAATTCATAAACAATAATTTTTTAACCTAACCTGAAAATATTATGTACTTTTTTTTTTAGCTTAGAGATGTCGAAGAAAACTACTTTTAAGGAGAATTGGCTCAAGGAGTCACTGTTTCAGCATATCAAACCCTCTTCTAAAAACATAAATTCTGCGTACTGCTTTTTGTGCTACAAAAGTATTCAACTCAGCAATATTGGCCGAAGAGCTCTCACCAGCCATGTCGAAGGAAAAAAACTCATTCCTTCGCAATTCTGCCGTCAAAATAACACAATAAAAAAACCTTATTTTACCTCATGTTGAAATTTTTATATTACATTTAATCATATGCACGTTAATATTTATGGTATGTACTTCATAAGAAAGTCAGGGAATGTTTCTCTTAAATTTCTGGAAAACAGGGGAAAGTCAGGGAATTCTAAGATTCTATTTCTGTAGCAACCATGATTTCGTCTCTGAAAGTGGACCGAAAACTGAGAATTTCCCTGGCAAATGATTCAGATATGTCTTTTTTATATAGATCAGCAAATTCTAGAGCTTTTTTTTAATAAATCAGTGTCATTTAAAATTTGCAAAGTCGAAGCTGCAAACACTGAAATTGGAAACAATTTCATTCATCGAAGAAACCGTGATTTGAGTTGTTCAATAATGATATCTAATACTCGATAAAAATTGTTCACTCTGAACAAACTTTCCGGATCTTGGAGACACTCATCTTTGCAAAGTTCGTTGAAATGATGTTTTACCTTACTCTGACGAGTTTTAGAAAATTCAGGGGTAATGCACCATTTTTCTGCTACACTATTTGCTTCCATTTTCAAATTAAAAAATTCATGTCGATATCTTTCCAATTCTTCTAGACAAATTTTCAAACGTTTTAAGGCATTTGAAAGATCAGTTGCTTTAAACTGAAGTGTTTTAGAAGCTGCATTGGTAGTTTGTAGTATTTTGCATTGGAAAACCAATAACATAATAAAATTGTAGTTATCGATCTTCTTTTTGAGTGAAACAGCTTCATTTCTTTCATCTGATTTGCAATTTAATAGAATTGTTTTCGTTAGTGCTTTTTGGACTTCAACAAACTGAACTTTAAAGCGAAAAAGCATCATAACGTCCAGCCCATCTAGTAGGGTTTAATGTTTTTAATGTTATTGAAGTTGAAGACTCCTTTTCTTCATTAGATATTAAACTTGATAAAATATTCCATCTTTGATACTATGCCCAAAAAAATTATAAATTTGTTGAACTGTATCAAAAAAATTCTGCATATCAATAACCTATCTTACTGCATCATTGAGTACTAGATGTAAGTTATGAGCAGCACAGTGAACGTATACGGCATTTGGCTCGACATCTTTTATGAGTTTTTGAACTCCACCGTAAGTCCCTTTCATTGTGTTAGCACCATCATATCCTTGTCCTGGACACTTATTTAGAGGAATATTTTTGTCATTTATGGATTTAATAATTTGCTTGGACATTTCTAAGGCAGTTTGATCCTTAACTTCATGGAATCCTAAAAAATGTCTACTTAATGACAAGTGCTTTTGGGATTCAATTATCATCTTTCTCGATCATGCAATAATGGTAAAGTTCACACATTTGATCAATTTTTGAAATATCCTGAGTTGTATTGAATCTGATAGAGTAGAATGGTGCGGCGTTTATTTCGTTTATGAGTGCATTTTCTACTTTTAGAACCAGGACTGAAATTAGCTCATCTGTATTTTTGGACTTAAGTATTTTATTTGGCCCTTTGGTTTATTTAACAATTCTTCTAAAATTGGGTTGTATTTTCCTAATAACTCAAAAAAACTCAAAAAGTTTCCTCGGGAGCTTGGTTCATTGCTATCTGCATTTTCTCTATGGCGACGAAATGCTAAATTACACTTTGAAAGTGTCAGAATAACATGGAGGAGTCTAGAAAGTACTTGGCGCCAAAATGATTTTTCTTTTTTGATCATCGACTCTTGCTCTTCATCAAGTGTTCCGTGTAGCCGCCACTGTTAATACGTAAGACAAGAATACAGATGAATTTTCGATGTCTTGTGTCTTTCTATGGCGTCGACAATATGTTTCCAGTCATAGCCTTCCATCCAAACATTTTGTATTTTTTTAGATGCACGATTTGCAAATAACCAACACGGTTCACAATACACCTTCTGAAGTATTATAGAATATGATAGCCATGTACATTCAAGTTTCACGCCAGACTTGGAAACAATATAGTAATGTTTTTCTAGAAAAGATCTATTGTCACTATCTTTTAAAAAAGGGCCCTTAGGTTTACTTTGCCCATTTTCAATCACAAATCTTTTCTCTTGATCGGTTAGTTCTTTAAAATGACTCTTATCAGTAACATATGGCGAAGATACAATATTGGTCACACTAAAATGTGATTGACTTTGATTTTTGCTAGTACCTTGTTGTGGTTGTTCTGGATCTGGATAGAAACTGGTGTCGGGTGCTGCCCCTGGTAATTCTGGTATACTTTTAGTAAGGTCCAATTTGCAGGTTTAATAAAACAACAAATCTGAAAAATCAAAGATACAAATGATCAATTGTCAAGACAGTCATACAAAGTGTGCCCCTTGTGTAGTTAAAGTAACTTTATCTATGGTTTTGAAAATACTGGAAGCTGCATCAAGTGGGCAAAACAGTAACAACTGTATACTCAGAGGACACAAGGGAGCAACCAAAAATATTAGTTAGTTCTCACAAAGGGAAATAGGAAGGAGGATCGTATTTGAAGTGAAAAACAAATATGTTTGTTTAAAATTTACCCTTTTTATTGTTCGTTAAGATCTGCATTATATTATTTTGATGTTCTTTGAAATTACAAAATTACCATTATTGGAATTGGCCCGGGCCATTTGAAGTCATTAGTTACAATTTTATGATACATTTCATAAATGAGACTACGAAAATAACCATAATAGTTTTAACATTAATACAATTGATAGTTATAAAAAAAACATTAATTGCTCTGATTGGTGCTGGAGTACATCTTCAAAATGTTGCATAGCTGACTGTTCACTGGCGGAGCATAATTAGGAGGTTCTGGGCTTCAATCTCCGAAGGATCAGCGTAAATTTGGCAGACTAAGTCTTGAAAGGAAACTTCACTCGAGTCTTGAAACATTTCTTGACTCAAGTCTTGAACCCCACGATCTGAAGTGAAGTTAAGTGAAGTCACTCCCCGAAGTCGCGATGAACCGTCGCGAAACATAATGCGAAATTACTACTTGGCTACTAATGGCAAAAGCCAACCAGAAGAATAAAAAAAAATGTTAGGGAACACTCCCGAACTTGAGAGATCACATCTGTTAATTAGATTGCGGCGGTGAATACGTAAACGGCGCGGGCGATGCAGCTCCGGCACGAGATGCTATCGCGGTGACCGCCGAAGGAAGAATCTCCCGGGTGACATAAGGTTAAGTTCGAGCGAGGTGCCTGGAGTCTTAGGGAGTGGGAGAAGTGGCCTCTGATTGGCTAGAATAACCCCGGCGGAGTACTTGCTCCGCCCTCCAAGAAAAAGATATGAAGAGGGCTCATTGACTAACTTAAAGGGGCCTCAGAAGTGCAAAGCAGAGTGCTCTGTTGGGGACAACAGGAACTGACTCGGTACGCAAGGTATCCCGCGGGGGGGACTAGCGAAAGGTAGTACCATATGGAGCCCTCTTGGTGCGAGCTCTGTCGGGGAGGAAAGGAACTTAGATTAAGTATGGTCGCGGCTGCCAGAGCGCTCTCTCCGATGCCTAAGAGAAGGTAATTTAGTTCGCCGTGCCGTCGGAAGATGGCGCAAGCTGTCTACTCGCCGCCCTGGGGTCTATTATAGTGACCAGGAGGGAGGGAGTGAGTTTGTCCAGATGGAAGGATCTGGAATGGATAGAGGGGAAAAGAGAAGGGGGGGTAGTGCTGCGTAGTGGGAAAGGCCGCCTACAGGACTCCCGAGGCGTGTCGGGACCGACTGTAACCTGTGCCAGCGAACCTGACCAAAGTTGCTTCGGTCAACTGTAGCTTGAGCTACGGGTGTGCCTAAAAGGGCTGACGGAAGCAAAGGTAGCGTGTGGCAGGACGTGCGCAGAGCACTGAAGGGGTGCGAAATTTCACTCGCGTACGTGCCGAGGAGCGGGGAGACATGAGACGATGCTTAATCAGGACTTGAGTAGTGTGGGAGCCCGTGGATGAAACGGTCGGAGACAAAATTAAGTAGGAGAGAACAATACTGGGATAAAATTTTGATAAGCTGTAACAGGCTACAGAAAAAATACTTAAAATATTTATTTATATTATACTAAGCCTAAAGTTGAGCCAGGAGAGTATGACAATTTATGGCTCAAAAGAATGTCAATGCTCACCTGCGCTGCCAACGTACCGGGACAAAAAATGTAGATACCAATGGATGCGTTCCAAAATTGATCAACACATTTTTGTTTAGGATGTGTTGAAATTCTTAATGATTAATTTGAATTTGTATTATGGTCCTTAAGGATTTTAAGCTTTAAAAAATGATATTTTTTTAAGTAAAATAAAATATAATATAACTCAGGTGCAATGTTAAATATTTATTTCTGCGCTTGCAGTCTTTTGGGCCGGGGCCCTCATGGGTCGGGGGGCCCGTGGCACTTTGCCAGTCCTGCCACCCTATAGTTACGCCACTGGTTTCATCACAGACTGAAGTTGCACTGGTCTGCAGTACTTTAGACCTGAAAGCTTCACTTGCTCGTTTCAGTTTTTCTTCTGGATAGCGCTTTTCTCCTAATCATTGGTTTTTATAGGCAATTCACTTATAACAATCAGGCTTTGGTTCAAATAAGACAGAGCTTCCTCTCTTTCAGGAGTATAAATACACATCTCCTGGGATCGGTCATCATCTGAATCGTCTGAGGGAGGTTCAGTTGGCTCCAATTCATTCTCGGTTTTGGACAACAATTTGCGACAATCGTCACAAATTTTATCACCAATTTTAACCTTTGAATTGAATTTTTGAAACAGATGGCTACTCACCAAATTTTTCTTGTGATAGTAATGTTCTGGTTTATTCAGTGGATTGCAACAAAACATATCTACCTTTGTGTTGGATGTTGGTCTCTCCATTTTGTTTATGTAACTTCTCTACTCTTACAATAAATGAAGAATCCTAGATTTAAACATTGTCTAATATTTGTCTTATGTCCATGAAAGTTCATAATAGGGTAATTCCATGCGAAATCAACAAATAATACAAAAAAAATTTGCCACGTCATTTTACATTTTGATGAAACTTGGTAGGACATAAGCTTCAATATTCTAGACTCAAAATTAATTTTTATAATATTTAAAAAAATACTTTTTCTTACATGGCTTACTGTTTGCAGCATGGACCAGTAAAAAATGACATTTCACAGTTATTTTCTAAAATCTGCAGAAATTTTATTTGAATTAGGAACAATGTTTATTATGGCTCATTTGAAAGCTTAAAGAAAAGTATGTTTTTTTTAATATAGTCAAAGTTAGATTTCAGTTAAGCCCAAGCAGAAATTTTTTGACTTACATTTTTGTCAAAAAAGTCCTTTTTTGTGGATTTTTATACTTAAAAAACTTAATGAAGGATTCAAAATAACATGCCCGTATTTTTACCTGTTAAGCTAGTAAGTTATTAGTAAGTGCAGAAAAAAAATTGAGCTGTTATTTAAAATCCTTCAACATAAAAAAAATTTGTAACATTTATAAATTTCTTAAAATTTACATTTTCAGAGCTCAAAAAATACATGTGGGACAGATTAAAAAAAATGTGAAAATACTACAATACCAAGTCCTTAATGTCTACTTTAAATCAAAAAATAATTAATGTTGTTATTCCCAAGGGTTTAGTTACCATGAGCTTTTGAAAATCTGTATAACACGAGTTACATCTCTAACTATACACGAGGACAATAACATTGATTATTTATGTAATTGAGCTACATTTAGGTCTTTATATATAAATTATTGCTTGAATATGAATTACTTACAGATTTCACTTACATTTATTGTATTGCCTTATATTCATTCAGAAGATTTGACAGGTGTTCATTCATCTGTGGTGAGATGTTGTGACATCTGCCAGTGGCTGCCATGGACAAGTCTCTGGGGGAGAGAATGCTGAGAATGTTCTTTTTCTGGACCCATGTGTTGTTGTCACAAGCTGACTTCTTGAAAGAGGTGCTAGGGCATCAAGGATGGAAAAAGTGAATCCTATATTCGTCTTCAGTATCGTGAACCTTCACTTCACCTAACCACCACTCTGTATCATACACATAGCACACGTAATCCCTCAGTTTTGGATGTAGTTTTGTATGATTTGTAACTTCAGCTTCCTTAGTGACTGAAACAGTTCTGTATTGCATTGAAAGGGATGTTACACGAACGTGAAGAACACTTTGGCTGACTGGAATAAAACTATGTAATGATCTAGTTTGAGGTATTGGAATGGCGAGTTGGAACCTTGTCTGCAGTTGTTGTTCAACCTCTTCAACATCTTTATTTGAGCAGAACAGAAAATTATGTTCTTTATATTGTCCACACAAAACTTGAACATATCTAGAGGAGAGATGATATGGTTTTCTACAGTCCTCTGAAGACTTGCCTTTCTCACTATTCTTTTAACTGTCCCACCAATTCCATCACATGGTCCTTTGCCATGGCATGTGGCAAAAAAATACCATTCTGCTTGAACACCAAAATCTTCTTCATATTTACACAGATTAATTAAGTTCTTCTTGTTTTTGTACTGTGCCGCCGAACCATCAGAAAAGTAAGTAATTTTTTTCATTTGAGGGAGGAAATATTTTAGACTGACCAGAACTAATTTTTGAAAGGAAGGTGGTGGTGGTGGTGTGTTCCAATGAATCACTGATAATGCAAAAGCAACGGTTCCTTAACTCTCCATCTACTTTGAAGTACATCACAAAGGGATGTATGGTGGCCTGATTACTAGACCAATGGTATGATTGTACCTCATCTTGTACAATAAAAGAAAATTTTTCAGAAAAATCCCCCATTAGTATGCATTCTTCCTCCAGCAGAGCAGTCTTCTTCATGTTCAAGAATTCAGTTTGTTTCTTTGCTATAAAATGGTGACCTCGAAGTTGCTCAAACCTTTCGACTAGCTTATCCAAAAATTCTGTTTGTTTCTTTGCAATAAAATGGTGACCTCGAAGTTGCTCAAACCTTTCGACTAGCTTATCCAAGTACTCTTCAAATGGAAGAACACAAGATGATAGCTCACAACGGTCTGTTGAAACCCATAAATTGAATTTCAATTCTGTTTCCATTTTTTCAAAATCATCCCATCCTTGAAGTACTGCACACAGCTTATTACTTCCTGGACATTCACTACATTTTGACAGCATGCACAGTTCATTATCAGTATTGCAGACCATACACGACAGGATATGTTTGTAGTCCATGTTGACTTTCACAGCTGCAAGCATCAGTTTTACATTTTGATGTATGATACACAAACAGAATTTGGGTCTTAGTTCTGCAAACTTAGAAAACCCTAGTTTCATGAGTGGTTTTTTTTTCTTTAAAACATGCATAAAGTTCCTTTAGGTTACATAAGATTAACCTTTTTTGAATGCTAACTTTAACACCGTCAGGTCCCCTAACAGACACACAATCATTTTTACCTGGCATCATCCTGCTGCACTCATCATTTTCATAGAAATCTTGAGCAATTTTTATTGAAACTTCATCAAGTTTATTTTTACCCTGTTTCTTCGCTATTTGTGGTAAAATATCATCCTATTCAGTCAATCTTCTTGACAGACGGACCAGATATTGACTGACATCAAACTCACCCTGAACTTTAGCAATGCTACAGCTGCTAGGAAGCAAACTCAAAATACTGACCTTTTCTTGAGTGGAATTTGCAGTCAATATTTTGCCTTTAAGCTTGTGAATCAATTGTTTATACTCAATACAGCATTTGCCGTCATTAACATATTTTCATTGTCATTAAAGCTTTTCAAGTTAAAAGATGTACTTAGCTTTTCTGTAACACAGGTAGCTATTTCATTAACTTTCTTCTTTACTTGTGATGGTCGAGCTTCATTCGACAACTTCTGTATCTTGACAGGAGAATTACCAAGTGCTGAACAAGCTTCATTAACAGACTCAACAAGTACATTTTCTGGTTCGTAAACATCTGAATATTCATCTTCACAATTGACAAGTATGTCTTTTTTGGCCTTTGAATTTGATGTAAGCATTTTGTGCACAATGCTTTGCCTGGGATTAAATTTAATTCAGGATTGCAGTCTGAAAGTTTTATTGATATTTCCCGCAGTGATTTTTTAACAATTTTCGAGTGTACAGTGTTAGGGTCTGAACAAGACTTGCCGTAAATGTGAAAGTATCTGTCCAGAAATTCAGCTTTATGAAAAGTAAACACAGTTTTGATATCATTACACTTACTTAATAAAAATAAAGTTTTCTGTTCTTCAGTAAACTCAGATATATTATGCAATACAGAAGACCTAGAGTAAGACAGTTTATGACATACACTTTCTGTTTGAATACCAATAGAACAAGAACATTCCATTGTAATTCAATCTGTAAATACTATTACAATTGTGTAATGCAAAATTCTCACCCTAAACTAAACTAAACCTAAATTTACATTCATTATATTTTGTTAAAACTGAAGCTAAAAGGATAAATCAAAATTAAAATGGTATAGAAACTGAAACACACATATCCTATATGCTCCTCATCACAGCCTCAACTGAGCTGGGGAGCTGGGCTTATGTCATAACAGTATTGTTGCTATATATTGGATGACTCATAACAGCGCATTCCAACAAGATGATTCACCAGCCAGCCACACATCACTGGTAGATTAGTGGATGACTAATGACAGTGCATGCCAACCAGGTGATTAAATGAACATCCTTGGATTCTTCTTCACATACCGCCCCTCAAGGTGAATCATACCCTTCTAATTCAAAAGCTCATGGCAACCAAACCCTTGGGAATAACAACATAAATTATATTTTGTTTTAAAGTACACTGTAAGGACTTGGTATTGTAGTATTTTCACATTTTTTTTAACCTGTCCCACATGTATTTTTTGAGCTCTGAAAATGTAAATTTTAAGTAATTTATAAATGTTACAAATTTTTTTTTGTTGAAGGATTTTAAATAACGGTTCAATTTTTTTTCTGCACTTACTAATAACTTACTAGCTTAACAGGTTAAAAATACAGGCATGTTATTTTGAATCCTTCATTAAGTTTAAGTCTAAAAATTCTCGAAAAATCATTTTTTTGACAAAAATGTAAGTCAAAAAATCTCTGCTTGGGCTTAACTGAAATCTAACTAGTCTAGTGTTGTTTCAAAAAACTCTCTTAAAAGTCCAGACACAGAACAGAATTCTGACTCATTGAAGTAGCAGCAAGGCAAAGGGGGATTGCACATAACTCTAGCAATACAATGCTTGTATGTTACTTCTCCGGTTAATTTGGATATTCTGCAACCATCCAGCATAAGTTTGAAATCCTGATGTGTTGTACAGACACAAACACAGTGCGTGCCACTTCCACCTGCTAACAAACAGTTTTTAGGCCTTAGTTCAGCAAATTTTGAGAAACCTATTTGAACATCCGTGAACTGATCTTTAAACTTTGCATACATTTCTTTTAGGTTAGTAGTTAATACTAATCTTTTTTGTACTTGTTTTTTTTCCCCATCCATTACTGTTGCAACAAAGTATCAGAGCAATAAAAGTTTTTCACCAATTCAACAGTTGTTTTATCAAGGACTTTTCCAGGTTTTGGGTTGGGTGATGACAAAATTCCATTCTATTTAACTAGCTCTTTAACTAGCTCTTTAACTTTCCTGACCATATAGTTTGAACATGAAAACTCTTCCTGAATTTTTGCTACTGGCCAACTTTTAGGTAAAACTGTTAACACTGTTATTTTCTCACTTCTGGAAGAACAATTTTTGAATTTTTCTTTTAACTGAAGAATAATTTCAGATGTGTTGGCTTCTTTCTTTTCTGGCAATACATTAAGTTCTCTTTTTACTGCAGAGGATAATTTTTCAATTTTAGTTTTTGAATAGTTCTTTTCAGCTAAATGCTTTTTCTAATAGGTGTCTCACCCAATATTTTCAAAGAGTTGTTCAAATTGTCTACAAAAACATCAGCTGTAACGTTCTCTGTTGAGTCTTCAGAACTTTGAGAGCTCTGGGATTCTATATCTAATTCTGGTTGAGGCCTAGTTACAATTTTTGATAACTTTTTTCTGCATTTGTCACAGACCTTTTGAGTCAGCACTAAAGAAGGTAATTTTTTTATCATACGCTCATTAACATTTTGTAGGTTCTTTTTGTGATTGTTATGGCCTTTCTGACTGAATGGATTACAGCTGAAGCCAAACTGCGGCACGCCACAGTTTGACTATAATGAACTCGCACACACAACACGAGTTAATACACCTAACCCAACACAGCAGGAAGTCGTTGTATAATTTAAGGGGAACTGCACCGACATCAAGGAACAAAAGTTATATAAACCAGGATTATTTTATTAAACTTGTTCTTAGTTACAACAATTAATATACATATTTATATCTTTGGTTTTACAAATTTCCTAGAAGTGGGAGCAATTAAGGCTCAGATCAATTACTATACTTTTGGTGAATAAGATTCTTGCACAGTAATGAATCGCAAGGATATAGAGGCGTACTTAAATCAAAAATGTACAATTCGCACTCCCGCAATATGATAACATACTTAGATATTATATTTAATACCGATTTCTACCATGATGATATCTCAAACGGACATTTAACTTAGCCCTACTAACTCGTGACGGGCCTAGACTTATATATGACCTCAGATAAATAACTTTAACACAATAAAACATTTACGAGACGCGTCCCTATAAAAATACATAAGTAGAACTAAACGTCGGCCACGCGTGAAACAAGATAGTAGGACCACCGGTCACCTAACCCAAAATGTAACACCCTAAACTACCAGGCAGGAGCCATGCGATAAACTGGAACTGAGCTAGTGTAATAGAGCCGGGAGGAAAGCACCTCCGACGGCGCACAAGACTGAAACTAGATGTAACCTAGCCTTAATATGTCAGCCACTCGGCGGTAGAATTGTACAATAAGGCCCGAACTATCGTCACACGACACCTACAGTATTTAAGTCTCTCGACGGATAACATAGCGTCATAATGATGTAACTGTTAAATGCAGACGTAAATGTTCAATAAGCAGAGAAGCATAGCTTCGCCGAGTGCTGACCATAAGCTAATCCACGCGTGCCGACGGACTGATTCCCTTCTCAAGAGAGAGAGGAGGTCAGCGAATGTATTAAGCTGCGCGGCGCTTATATAGGCCTCCGAAACCATGACACGAGGAGCGCTGGTGTCGCGGCCGGAGGGGGAGGAGAGGTGAAAAGGAGGGGATGTAGGGGAAAAGCATTCGGAGAGGAAGGGGAAAGGAGGGGAAGGAGCGCTATCATTGGAATCGGCGATGAAGCCATCCGCTTCACAGCATAATGCAGAAATTTTCAGCATTGTGCATAATTTACTATAATACAGTGTTCTATTGTAACTGAATCAGAAAATAAAATAATAAACACAAAACATAAAGCTAGTAGTTTTCAGTATAGGCCTAGACTTATAAATAACTGTCCATAATACAGATAACTGGCATACAAATTGCTAAATATAGTATATTGCCATCACATCTGAACTAAAACATATTTATTTTAAAATAAAGGTCACACTTTAGGTTGTAAGAATCACTAATAACAGGGTCATTCCATGTCACCCACCAACACGGATTTTCACATAATTTTGTGTACTTGTTGCCTCGAAGTTATGAAGCCATATGAATTCTTTCTTCATTGGTCCTTATAGTTTTTTTTAACAGAAGGTCAAAGTTATATGCATCTGCTTGAATGTGTCACTCTTGATACTCCTTTTCAGGAGTGCAGCACATTGCTAAAAAATAATATTTCAGCATGTATACTTGTTTAATGTATGAAATTATTCGTGTAAGTGAAACAAGGTTTACAGATTCCAAGAAAAATTGCCTGAAAGCATTTTTATGTTTTCTTATTGCTTAAAAAAATTATTTAAAATGAAAAGAGCATGTTTTTACAGCATAACACATGAAATTGCAGATGAGAAAATTTAGCAAGAGGCAATAAAGAAAAATCATCTGTTTTGGTTTTACATTAATCCTGTAACTACATTTTATGATATAACGAAAGAAAAACAGTGGGGTTTTGAAGGCTTTGATATAAAATTTATACAGATTTATATAAGACATTAATTGGAAACCGACCACAACACTCATTACAAATATTTTCTTATTTTTTTGTAGCTGCTACTAAAGAATAACACTGCATATATTTATGAACTGGTGATAGTGTCAGTGATTATTATTAATTATCAGTGTATTCATACCTTTTTAAGATATTTTAACTCAAACATATGTACTATCACAATTCATTGCAAGTTGCTTTTTAATATGTTTGCAGTATTTGGGTTGATTTTCCATTTGCTACACATGTGTGTGTACCCACACACATACATAATCTGAAACCTGGTTATGCTTTAAACCAACGGCCTTATCCTTCAAGTAAGTGATGGAGCATAATTACCTTATGCAGTATTTCTGGTGGTTGATGTTCCTTAAGTCAGGATGCAGGATGAAAACTTCTATCTCACATCAACCAATTTCCCTTGTTGCAGGTATATAAATACAAATATTTTCCCCTTTCATATCAATTCATAATAAATGAATATTAGTCCAAAACTACCAATATACTGTATACAGTTAGTGTTATGAGCCAAAATGTTTGTTGAACAGAATATCAGCAAACTCTACCTCTTTTTCTGGGAAGTACCACATTCTACCACTTCCTTTTGTGACTGGTACACTAACAACACTTAGGATATTATACAGTGGAACATCACACCTGTCTTCTCTGGCAACGGAAGGCCATTGGAATGACCTTGCTGGTCCATGCGGATGTAAGAATTTAACTACCACATCTTCTTCATGATTTAGATTTTCAATTGTTTCAAAGAACCAGTGAGAGTCATATATACATGAAATAAATGAGTTTACAGAAAGCTGTGACATGGTGACAAGCGTACGATTGCTTTCTCTGAAATAGAACACAGAGGTGTAGTTTTCATCAAAACTTATGCGTTTTGTTGCTACAACATCTTGCGACAGTGGTATAAACTGATGAAATCCGCGTGTTCCAGGGATTGTCTTTACTTTCGTAAACCGTCCTGACAACTCATGTCGCTCCTGTTGAATCAGCTCCTTTTTGACAAGCCTGAAATGAATATGTTCAATGCCCGATGTACAGAATTTGAATACTTCATCTACTGTTGTTATCTGGTTATCAAGACATCTTCCAAGGCTCTCTTTAGTAACTAAGCGTTTCACTGTGCCACCAATGCCATCACATGGGGACTTCCCATGGCTGGTAGCAAAAAATGACCAATATGCTTCGAGGGAAAAATCATTAGCATGATAGCACAAATTTTTAAAGTTTTTGCAGTTTTTATATTGGCCAGCACAGCCGTCACTGAAGTAACACACCTTTCGCACAAACAAAATTTTTTCACAAATTAGCTTGGCAATTTCTTTTTGTGTTGCATGTACAAAGGCCACATCGTGATCCAGATCATCAGACAACACACACAGATTACAAACAGACAAATCCACTGAGCCAGGCAAGCGGACATGAATGACTACAGTATGTAGAGTACAAGCACCACTTGTCCAGTGATAACCTTGTGCATCATCTTGGATAACATATGAGAAATTCTCACTGAAATCTAGAAGAAAAACTGCTGTGTCTGACTTCAAATTAACTTTAGTTTCTTTAAAGTAGTTGGATTGGGCTTGTGCAATATATGAGTGTGGAATAAGTTTTTCTAGCTTTTAAATCAATTTGTTCAAATAGTCTTCAAAACTTGCAGTACACCGTATGAGTTCTGTTCGATCAGTACTTACCCACTGACTATATTCTATCTCATCTGAAGGATAATAATTCAGTTTTTCTTGAAGAATTCTCACTTGGTGGGCAATGAGAGCAGTGACGCACCATGCAATCTCTGTTTTCCTTGGAACAAACTAGGTAAGTTATAAGGTCATGATAGGATTCATTGATTTCACCAACTGCATGAAGAAGTTTCACATTCTGGTGTATGCTACATACACATACAACATGGGTTCCTGATGATCCTGGCAAAACACACCACTTAGGTCTTAGCATACAGAACAGCAGATTCTGGAAATTGGAATATGAAAGCAGCATACAATTCTCGTAATTAGAAAGAATAAGACTTTTTGCTTGTGGACATTCCTAGCAACACTTAACTACATCCTTCTTTCCAGGCATTATTCTAGAATAGTCATCATTTTCATAAAAATTGCGCACCCGTTCAACAGTTTCTAAGCTTAAGGATTTCCCTCTCTTAGATTGTGGAGTAGATAAAATTCCTTTTTCCTTAAGAAGATGTTTTGACTGCCTAACAGCATACTCACTGACTTCAAATATTCCATGATCCTTTGTCTGCTCCAAGAAATTGGAACTAAAGTTAAAAGTCTAATCTTTTCTGGTGTATTCTGTGTCATTCTTACTTTTTCCTTAATTAAAGATAAGAGTGTATCTAGATCTTCTGCTTTCTGTTTGATGTCCTTTGAAATCTGTTCATTGTCATTTTTCTCAGTGGGAAAGCCCTGGCCAAGTACTTTGCACACTTTACTTCTTAAGCTGTCACATGCCGATTTCAATTTCCTTTTCCCATAAACTAGCTTGCTGTGTGCTGGTACAGCATGTAACTTTAAAGGGGATATTCCTAGTTCATCAAATGTAGTACTGATGGTCTTTGAAGCAGCTTCCTTGCTTGATGATTCATCAATATCACCTATACTTCATACACTGGCTGTATAAGATATTTCTGATGATTCCTGGTCTGTTGTATTAATAGGAAGTGCTTGTATGCATTTTCTGCAAGATGAACAAATCTTCTGTCCTTGTGGTATTTTCAAATTTAATTTGTCATATATTTCCCTTGAAATGTCTTTATTTACACATCGTAGTGATTTGTAAATGGTTTTCTTATGTTTTTTAAGTGGATCACAACATGTAGTTTGATACAGTTCATATTTTTTTTGTATAAAAAATCCTATGGTGCTCACAGACACTCGCTAACCTATCACTTTTTATGCCACTCCTACAGGATAAAAGTTCTTTGTCAGTATCACTTAGTGTTTCAATGTTGTTCAACCTCTTCAAATGGGTATAACTTGTTTTATGACACTCTGTTCCAGTCTCCTTACCAACACTACATGGTTCACTAATTCCTGACTGCTGAAGTTCCATTACTGCTTCATCAACTTCACAACACTTTAACATAATGTCACTGGTCAAAAAACCAAATCATAAAGTTGTTGTGCGATCCCAATAACAACACAATGAAAAAATTAAAAGAATAACTGAACAAAAGTTTGTAGTTAGTTCCACATGCTTGTTTATTAACCTTATACCAGAAAGCACTGAAGAACCTTCCAACTCTGCTTCACCGACTGGCTATCCTGCTACATCAGCCAAGGTTACTGCAGCTGCCTCTGCAGATAAGCCCAGTGATGACTACACACTTGTGTAATGCTGACATGACTGGACCTTCAGTGCAAGAAGGTGATATAGGTAGCCATGTGGTTACCAAAGTGAAAACAAAAGATGGGGTTATTATACATGCACTTACATACATAAACCTTCAAAACCCCACTGTTTTTCTTTCGTTATATCATAAAATGTAGTTACAGGATTAATGTAAAACCAATACAGATGAGTTTTCTTTATTGCCTCTTGCTAAATTTTCTCATCTGCAATTTCATGTGTTATGCTGTAAAAACATGCTCTTTTCATTTTAAATAATTTTTTTAAGCAATAAGAAAACATAAAAATGCTTTCAGGCAATTTTTCTTGGAATCTGTAAACCTTGTTTCACTTACACGAATAATTTCATTCATTAAACAAGTATACATGCTGAAATATTATTTTTTAGCAATGTGCTGCACTCCTGAAAAGGAGTATCAAGAGTGACACATTCAAGCAAATGCATATAACTTTGACCTTCTGTTAAAAAAAAACTATAAGGACCAATGAAGAAAGAATTCATATGGCTTCATAACTTCATCGAGGCAACAAGTACACAAAATTATGTGGAAATCCGTGTTGGTGGGTGACATGGTCTGGGTGATTTGACATGGAATGACCCATATATCAAAAAGCATTTACTTCTTTTGTGATCATAATATATTTTATAAAAATGTAAATTTTATATTTTTGCATGTAGCTGTAATTAATGTGAAATGGCATGGCACAAAATGTTACCATTTCTTTGATAAAACTATACTATACATTATTATTAATACAAAACAAACATAATATGTGTATAATATCCTTAGTGATCATAATTGTAAGGCAAAAGCCACAAAATCTTTCCATACTCAGTTCAGCTACTGATCACATAAAATTGTCTGAACTTAAATCATCTGGCAGACAATAAATTTGCATAAAATTTATTTATGTAGGGTGCGGAGGGGTAATAATTGGACAAAAATAAAACTTTTCATTTATTTTCCTTAAATTAATATTTTTATGATCTGAAAAAAATACGACTATGTTACAAATAGCTTTATATTAATGGACAAATACTTGTTTTTTAAAATATTGTATCCAATTATGAAAAAATAAATAAAATCAGTGTCCATTTTTTCCGCTCCAAATGGGGTAAAAACTGAACAAGAGAGGGGTAAATATTGGACAGCTTATAACTTATACACTATGGGTACGACACATTTGGGAGGGCAATATTTGGACAGAGCAGACAATTTCCTGTACAGTGCACTTCATTTCAAAATTGTAACCCTTTTGGTTCATTTATAATAAAATTTTAACGGATCTTAAGTATACTGTCATAAATCAACTAATTTTGAAAAACATTTATGTTGTATTTTATGCCTTCAATATCACTGAATATGGTGAGAAAAATTTTTTAAGCCATTGATTGATAGTGTGAAAATGTACAAGCTGTAGAAAAAGTCACTTGAAATACACAATTTAATAACACCCTTAAAATGTAAAAATATAATGAAACACAGAGAAACTGAAATACTTTAAAAATAACAAATAAGTTAGACCTAACAGTCAAAAGCAAAATAAAATACAGAAATATGGACTTCTAGACCCCATTAAAAACTAGAAGTTGTTCACAGCCACCTAGGCTTACTTTTCATATACATCAACATTTGAAGGGAATACATATTTTACCATGTCACGAACCGTTTTTATCATGGGGATAGGTAGTTTACCAAGTATGTCTGCATACTGTACAGCAAACTCGTCGTTTTCAACCATTGTGAAAATATGTTTATCCGAGCAGTTACTCTTCAAGCTCATAACTTGCACTTCCTTGTCATCGTGGAATACATTTTGTACCACGCAGACATAACGATAACATGTACAGTTTCTCTTCCCAGCACGGAATGACACAAGTAAAAAATCCCCACACCTTATGTCTTCAGGAGGAGACAAATCACACACTTCATTTTTGTCATCTTCTATCAAATCCACATCATCTTCGCTGTCTCCACTACAGACCCAGTCTTGTTCTGATTCTGAATCACTGAGTAAGTCTGCACTCTTTTTTTTTGGAAGACTTCTTTTGCTGATCTTTCTGTTTTAAAACTTTAGGCCTAGGCCTTTTAGATGTAGGCCTAGGTTTTTGAGCAGAAATGGAAATTAACTCCTTGAATTCCTCTGTTGTAACCTCACAGCTGTTAGGATCTACACGTTTGCGTTTTTGTGTAGGTAGATTGCTTTTTTTTTACCTTTTCTAGAAGCAATGCCTCAAATGTAGTTTTAATTTGTGAGCTTGATGAATTAATGCTACTGGCTTCTGGTAAGCTCTGTATTCTTGAAGAACATGATGGCCGATTTACAGTTCTCTCTTCACCGTCTGTTCTTTCAGAACTTGATGGCCGACTTGCAATTCTCTCTTCAGGTAAGCTCTCCGCTCTTGCAGAACTTGATGGCAGACTTGAAGTTCTCTCTTCAGGCAAGCTCTCTGCTCTTGTAGAACTTGATGGCTGACTTGCAGTACTAGCTTCAGGTAGTCTCTCTGCAGATCCAGGACTTTAAATACTGGGTTCCAAATGGACTAGGCCTAGTGTATCTGCAGTTGTTACTGGTGGAAGACTATTGCTCATTTCAGGTAGATCATTGAAGCTAGTTGTTTTTGCAGCACTTTGATTTATGTAGTTTGCTCCTGGTAAGCTGTCCGCAGTTTGTGTACTTGTCGAAACTCTCCTGCTACTGGTACCAGCTGCACTGCCTGTAGTGAGTAGGCCTACACTACTTGAAGATTGTTTCAGAAATTTATACTCATTATGATTGATGTTTGTACAGTTCAGAAATTTATCTATTTTACTCGGATCAAGTCTCTCTATAGGGTATTTGGTCTTATCAATAGGACAGATACCCGTTGACATGAAGCTGTTTCGAACACACTGTGGTGTAATGCTGGAATGCCATATGCCACAAACCATATCTGATAATTCTGAACGGGTTATTTTCCTCTGGTTTAAACGTTGCCATTCATACAGTGCACTATTCCATTTATCCTTTAATGGTTTGAAACAGGCTTTGTCAAGTGGTTGCAAAGTTTCAGTCGTGTGTGGCAGTAGTTTCAAAATCACTACATTCTGTTGCCTGGCAATATGCAAAACCTCAAAGTCCAAATGTGAAACGTGACCATCTAAAATTACCAATAGCGGTCGTTGTTGTACAACTTCACAGAATTTCACAAAAAAACTTCTGAAAACAGCTGAAGTCATGTAGCCTTTCTCCGAAACAGCATACATAGTACCTTAAAGGTCTGCTGTACCTTTCCACGTGGACCACAGATTTTGTCCTTCAAATATAAATAATGGTGGGAGCAACCTACCATCCGCAGAGCAGCATGCCAACACACTGGTATTGTCCATTCCACTACCAGAAATGTTGCGGTGTGCTTTCTGCCCCTTTCCTGTCACACAGACTACTCTTGCAGGGTCAGATGGCAGATATGTCTCATCTAAGTTCCAGATGTGATCTGGCTTATCCTTAATATTAAGCCTTTCCAATTCTTCTTGTAGCAAAGAATAAAATCCAAAAACAATAAATGGATCAGATGTTGCATTTCTTCTTGTAGCCTCCAACTGCTCCAACTTCCGAAAACTTAGGTTGTTCCGTCTCATGAAATTGCACAACCAGTCTTTCCCAGGTAGCTTCGTAGTTTTATTAAAGGGTGTCACAATACAACTTTTTTCAACATAATCTCTCACGACTTCTTTAATCTCTTTTGAGGTTAGAGCAAAACCCCATTTGGCCAAGTCCCGCAGATGGTTTGCCAACTCCTTCTCATCTTCTAAAGTTAAAGCTGTTTTTCGACCTCTCTGTTTTAAAGCCAATTTTGTTATCCTATTATGTAGAAATGACTTCTTGAGCTTATATTTTGCTGCCACCTCTCTTAATGATGTTTTATTTTCTTTGTATTCTTATATTGCCTTCCTTACATCTTCTTCTGTATAACGTTTGTTCTTGGGGATGTATTGTCTTGGCATTTTGTAAGAATTTTGACACTCTTAACTTTGGAATAAGTTGCATAGGCCTAGCCTTAAGATAGCCCTACTGCATAGCCTAACCTGAAACAAACATGAGTCAACATAAGGCCTACATAACCTGAAAATCTACTTATTTACACAACAGGGTGCATAGAACATGTAACCAACTTAAACAGAAAAAAAACTACATTATTCTTCATTTGTCCAATTTTTACCCCACTTATTTAAGTTTTAATTAGCATGTTGAAAATGATATTTTTAATTTAGGTATGGCAATTAACTTACTGGAGTACCTAAAATAACATTTAAACTAGGCCGTGGATAATTTACATGTTTTTATAACAAGCGGTTTAGCCATGACCATAAAAGTTACAAAATTAAAGGCAAAAGTTATTTAGTGTAAAATTCAAGGGGTTCAAACATTAATTTTACGGTTGGAAAATGGCAGAAAAAAATGAGTGCTCTATGCCACCTCATTACAAAATGTATTGACAGATTTGGTAAATTTTTAAAACTTCATTTTTTCTTAAGTATTATTTTTTTGGGTGTCCAGTTTTTACCCCTCTCGGACAGTGTCCAATTATTACCCCTCCGCACCCTACCTCATTAAATGCACACAAATCATTACTGCAAATGTATATGATACTCAGTTTATACTTGCACTGGCATTTAAAAAGGTTATAGGCAATTATTTTGATAAAATGCAAATACTGTTTTATGAATACACTTTTAATTGCAAAATTAATAGAATCCATTGCTATCTTACATATAATAAGGTTAGTATGTAACACAAATTGTAACACTGTAGAAAGAGAAATAATGAAACACAGATGTGCAAAAAAAAGCTCATTCACTAACATTAGTTGCAGTAGTTATATTGAAAATTAACCATATCTTATACAGTAAAAATATAACTTAAATAGCTACAATACTGAAAGTAAAGTACATAGAAAAAGTATTTCAATGTACATACAACTTGCTGGTTAACAGTGCGATGCTTTTGATAATATTTCTTTGCTTTAATTTTGATTGGATCATCACAAGCATTTGGTAAAGCTACATTTCCTTTCAAAATGTTGTTAACATTTATCACCCTAGTGAAGATCATCATCCTGATAAGTTTGGTAACAACACTTTTTACATCATGTTTTTTAAAAGTTAAATATGAGAAATCGAATTGTTTTGTCAATGTCTTTATACATCATTTTGGCAACTCCAATTTTATGGCTATTTAGGGGTAAAACACTTCTTATTGCATCTGTAATTTCATAACACATTGACACAAATTGTGTGTTAGGAAGGCACAAAGCTTTAGGAGAATATCTCTGCGCTATTACAAAATCATGTTGCAAACTCTCCTCCTGAGCTATCAGAACACTTTTGCAAGTAGGGCACTTCTTGGTGAATGCGAATACTGTTTTTTCCCTGATGATAAACAGTTGCTGTAATGTTCAGCTGCTAAGAGCCCCTTCTTAAAAGACAAAAACTTTTTTGACAGCACAGCAGTCCTTGTTTTGTAATATTTGGCTTTACCATATAAATGTCCTGCTTTTGGTCTCAGGTGATTGGCACGATGGACATTCAACTGTTGCAGCAAATATTTCCTTCTTCTTTCCTCTGAAATATGAAATTACAATTTATGGTTAGACTTTCCTGAAAAAAACATTTAAAACAAATTGCTATAATTGGGAAAGAAAAAATTAGTTCAAATTAATACACTAGGCATCTTATCACTGGGACATTCACTTATGTACCTCTCCCAAAACTAAAGAAATATATATAGATTTAGGAACAGAGCACATTTGGTCACATAGCTGGAGCATCCAACTCTTATTCAGGTCCAATAGGGATGCCTAAACTTGACATAGTTTTCCCCCAGTTATTTTTATCCTCACATCAGGTCAATGCTAGTGCAGCATGTATACATAAATAATATAAATAGTATGTACCTTCCCAATAGGATAAGTGCATGTGTTAGCATCCTGAAAAAATAGAGCTGAGTTCACATTTGCATGAAAAGAGTTAGGTTATTTATTTTATTAGAGTATGATATTGACATATTTGGTTTTTGAGGTTGCAACATAATTTAGTGGTTATCAAAAAAGTGCTAAGTGTTTTGGGTAAATTGTATAGTGATGCATGCGTATAAAATTTTAAGTGGTTGCATTCTATTATCATTTGTTATATGGAATGAAATGATACCAGTGACCAATAACAAAAGGTGACCTGATGTGTAGGTTAAGCTCACAAATTAGCTATCTTCAGATTCATCTAAATTGTTATCACTACTATATACATTCCTTGTTTTACCTTGTAATTTGTGTTTACCAATTCCTACTAGTTTATGAGAAAATACAGTTTATAGGTTACTTTAAAAAGCCTGCGCTTTGATGAAGCAACTGTTTTTTTAAAATTGTGTTGTCGATTCTATGGTTCTCCACGTATGTATTTTTTATTTGAATTTTTTTTATGCACTGCATGGTAAATAAAGATTTATTAAATGTATGTGAGTCTCTATTGTGCATACAAGTATCAAACCATTTAAGGTTATGTGCTATTGCACGTAACAAGGAAGGGTTGACACTTGGGTTTAGATGCAAAGTAGGGACTCATATATTTTTAATTGCAATTGATCCTCCACTGCATTTAACAATTTTGGTACAAAATACACATGAACTTGTGCACTGAGAGCTACAGCATGAAGTATCTGAACTAAAGCAAGTCTGGCAGTTGTGTTACCTAATGTAAACTATAAACAGTATTTCTTACAAACCAGAGGAAATTGAATTGCTGTTTTCAGGGTAAATAGAGAAAGCTCTTTAATCTTTGACCAAATCTTTTTCTGCAGAATTTTATTTCAAGTACAGAAAAGCAGCAACATTACTTTAAATTCAGTTACCTTTATCAGCCATTTACGCTTTTCTTAATATACGTTAAATGTAGCAAACCTAATTTAACCAACCATCCTCACAATTTTACATGGTTTTAAATGTAATTAACTAAACTAACTGTAAAAACAGTAAGATACTGGTGAACTACTTGGAATATTACATAACCCCTTTTACAGAATATCAGAAACAATATCAGAAACTTGAAAAATACTATTTTGGGTTTATTTTAATTCAATGTAGCACCCTACAGTAGCAAAATAGGTACTTTGTTTCAATGTTTTTTTCCTGCGTTAAGTATAGCCTAGAACATAATTATGTTGGCTGAACTGGTTATAATTTGCACAAATTAATTGACATGAAACTGTAGTAACTTGTTTTTGAGTACACAATACGGTAACACTTTCTCAATAGACAAATTTGTTACGGTTCCATCATCATGTTTCCCTACAGATCTTTCTTAAAAGCCTATAAAACAAACCATGGTTACAATACCATTAGTCAAATGACTTTCATTAATAAAAGTATTTATTAAATACAAACTACTTTATTCAACATACCTGACACGGTATTGCCATCATGTGGTGGTGGTGTACTAATATTCTGTGAAAATTCTTTGTTGCTAAAATCTGGTACAGCACTTTCTTCATCCTGACTTTCAGAAACATGTTCTTCACAAAAACCTAGCAACAAAATAAAATACAGTAAACTCCCGGTATACCGCGCCCCGATAGATCGCGGAATCGGGTATATCGCGGGTCAAACCATGTCCCCCAATCAGAAATTAATAATAATACTAATAACACAGTAGAACCTCGTTAATTCGTGATGGTCGGGACCGAGATAATCACGGATTACCGAATTTCACGGGCTAGCGATTAAAAGCCCGGAAGGTCTTGTCAAGCTTCTCAGACACCGGCGTGCAACTGGGTTAAGGCCAAGGTCATGTGACGTAACGTCTACCGAGGCTTCCTGCGCCTTGGCAGCAGATGGATAAAAAATAGTAAACTCTCCATTATTCGTGTTAATTGGGACCCGCCGATGCCCGGATAGTTAAAATCCTGTAAAAAAAAGTAATAAACCCAGATAATCCGTTAAAGGTAAGGACCGTCTTCGAATTAGTCTCGGCTTAAAAAAATACGGCACTGCCTAGCCATTAGTTCACTGTCATTTACAACAGCCGAAGAGAGAAAGATAAGATCGTGCTAAAACCCCCCCCCCCCCCCCCCATACATCCCACTTCGTCCAGCCGAATGCCAGCCAGACACGTCACTCGCCAGGTGCCTGCCGTGCGTTGGTGCGTTGGCGGGTGGAAACAAACAAAGGGAGACGGGAAGCAGAAGTCAGGACATCCCCCTCAAGTTAAAAGAGTGACAAATGTGACTGCTGAAAGGGGGACGACACAAAGGGTCGGTACAAACAGCGTTGCAGAGTTTGGCGGCCCATGCGAAGGCTTGCAGTGTTTGCCGGCCGCCGGCCCGCGTGACGTTAATTTTAAGCGCTGACAAATTTTTACTTCTCTTTTTTTTCTGCACTTTTAAATCGTCACGGATTAACAAGTTTCTACTGTAATAATAATGGAATAAATGGTTGACAGCCGATTAGGATAATTTTGCTTTGTCACTCACAAACTAAGCATCGGGAAGAAAAAATCCTAGGCGTAGAAAATGTCCGCAGTGAAATTCTAAACAAGATATCTCCGTACATTATTCCTCTATCTTGTAGTGTTTTCAAATTATGGTCCAATCCAGCCCAGTGTTATTTTCTGAAACACTAGTTCTTAACATTTTTTTTTAACCCACAAATAAAGCATCGGAAAGGGGACCCGATAAAGCCCACCGTCCAGCGACATTATCCAGAGTGACTCGGCTGGGATTGATTTTGGATAGGTTTAGTTGACGGCCAGCGCTGGGAGGGGAGAGGCGAGTCGAGAATATGCGACCAAGACACCCGGGTAGACGGGAGGAGTGGAATATAAGCGCCAGTGATGAGAGGGGCGATTAAGCCGAAAGGGGGGAAGTATGGTGACCTTGAGTAGTTCACTCATTTCCGTCTGCACACTTCTCGTGGTCACGTGTGTTGACAAGCGGAGACATATAAATGTTTTGTTACAACTTGAACCTACAGACGTAATATTATTCGTTGTATTATACACGTTCATATTTTTACTTTGGTATAATGTTTTAACATTAAATAGTAAAGTAAATCAGCTAGCGTATTTTTAATCTTTGCCAAGGAATTCCCAGTGGTCCAATACTTACGTGAACCATACTGTACCACTTTTGCCGTGAGGTAGTAAACAAGCCCCGGAAATGTTTATGTGTAGCGGCCTCCCGACCTTTAACCAGAGGCTGGGGAATATAACACTTGCCGATCCGAGCCACACACACTCAGCAACTCGACACAGCGTTTGATGGAATAAGTAAAGACAACGTTTAACAGACTTTTTAATACGGCGCCACTGATTGCGCTAAAATTATTTTGGCGCAATTTTTGTATCCCACATGTGACCATTTATAATTTACTGTAAGCATGGATAACAAAGTTTAACCACTTTACACGATAGACGATTCTTTATTTTATATTGTACGAATGCTAGAATCGTTTTTCACGTATCTGCTGCATACTTCTGCAAAAGACACGCTATCTGTAAGTACGTAAATCTAGAATTTTAATTTTGTCAATCAAACTCGGTACTTTGAGATTCATATTCGGTTTGAAGTATTACTATGGCCTTTCTATTTAGAAGACTTTGACCACAGAATCGTGTGCAACCGCACACACTGCACTTACTTTGTTACGGACACTTAGACGAAGCACGAGACTGGCAGCAGCTTGTGTGCCGCACGTGTGTATGGCGGCGTGTGGCGCGCTCGTAGGCCGTGCGACAAACTGTGTGCGGCATGCGGAAAAATAAAAAATAAAATTCAACATTTAATATTTATCTTTAAAATTTATTATTTTTATTTTTTCACCCGCGTTTAGTGAAAACTGCGGATGCAAAGTCCGCACAAAGGGGCCGTCTATACTGTGCGTGCTTGCCGACCTATTAGAACACAGGCGGTGTTTTATGCCTTTTGACCTTGGTCACATCGAAACATCGCGGTTATGCAACAACGCGGGTAAAAGTTATGTCCCCCGACAACCGCGTTAAATAGGGAGTGTACTGTAATACTTTAACATTATCAATAACCTAATTGATGATACTAAACGAATGTTCTAACCAAATAAATAACAAATGTGCCTACAATTAGTACTCCTGTAAGTAGTTTTATAGTTTTAAACTGTGAAAAATTAAAAAACCTTTGACACAAAACTATGCCTAATAAATCAGTTCAGATTTAAATTACATTGAATTATTAATAATGTAAGTGCAGTAAAGCAAGGGAAAAAAATACATAAATTTTACTAAGTACCTAAATACTAAAAATAATTACCTGGTAAATATAAGGTTGGAAGAGAGAGTCTGTTCAGCCTTTTTGTTTCCAGACTTCGACAAGAATCGTTGAAATGTTTATCACAAACTAAATAACGCTTGTGAATTACATCATTGCTTGGACCTACAAATTTTGGGTTAGAAATTCTTTTCACCCACTCGTTAAACTGGCCCTCTTCAAAAATAGGAAACCAATGTCTAACTGTCCCGGGAATAAATTAACATCCAGGTACGCAACACAAATTTTGGCTTGGCATATTTTGAGGTTATTTATATAATTCACATTACATAAAACTGTTATTCATTTAAAATGCAAATAACACGTGTAAAACCTATACCAAATATGGCTGCCTCGAAATTGATCAAAGTTTTGTTTTCCTTCTCCATGTCTCTCGCACAGACCCTTTGCAGTGCTGCCGTGTCAGTTTTCCACACTAAACATGAAATCGGCGAAAATACAGAAGAGCGCTAGGCATGCCTGAGACATCAAACACATCAGATTATACATAGTGCTATTAAATTGTTTCTAAAAAAAACATGTTATTCATGAATTAAAAAGGCATTTTTGTGTTCCTATTTTTCCCCAAAATTTTGTTCCTGATTACCCCAAGCTATGACTATTGTGGGGTAATTAGGAACACTCAAGTTTAATTATCTTCAATTAGCAATTTTATTTATTTTTGTTATATTTTTTTCATAAAATATGTATTATTTTGAATGTATTCAAATTACATTTCAATAAATATGTATACTGACCTTGCTATGAATATTCTTCTTTCAGGACTACAACTTTAAATTCTTCATTTTTTTTATATCATTATTAAAACCTCTTTGGATCTAAAACAAAACAGACCAGGACTATAACATTTTTTAACATAGAGATGGATAGAGTCATCCTAAAAAACAATACTTTTATGAACATTATCCACCATTTTGTTTTACAGCTATAACAAGTGTTCCTAATTACCCCTGTTCCTATTTACCCCAGTTCACCCTAATTACTGTAGTTTGATACTGCGAACTAAGCATTCATGAAAACATAACTTTATACATAGTAAATCAGCTATATCGGTGAACATGTTTTGACGTAAAATTCTATACGCACACGCGCGCTCGCACACGACCACGACCACGACTACGCACATTCTTTTATTTTTATGAATGCACTAATTTCTTCGCATTTTTAACATTGATAAATGGTTAAATATCATGTTCACTGAGGTAACAACATAAATATTATTCCGTTTTAACGTTCGCTTTGTTTTAGCAGAATCACCAACATACAAGAACACACAACTCCATAAACGCGACTTAAAACTAATTTAAAAAAGTTTAATATTAAGTCCATTTCCAACTAATTTCACGCGAGGTAATATACGTTTAGTTTCTTCAAAACGTAACACAATTTCATTGTCATTTTATTTTACCAGCACTTCTTATAGATACTGGTATTTTTATTACATTTTTGTCTTAGTAACGTTGGCTACGCGTAAATACTGGCAGTCCTTTCTCATTTAGACACTTTACGTAGCAGCTCCAAAACAATGCCGAAATTAAAGCCTACTGCCGAGTCCCGAGCAACAGAATTTAAATGTGAGGGTTGCTCTTAACAAGATTTTATTTTGAAAGGGGTGCAATTGTAGAGTTGACCACGAAAGGCGCGCGCAACACTGTTGGAAAACATGTCAACGGTAAACACCACGTTAAAGTTAGGTTAGGAAGTGCAGCTGGTGCCAGCAGCAAACGTTTAGCCACGATGGAAGAAGTGACTACTGTTGCCAAAAAAAATGAGAGAAGATAGAGAAAAGTTCGTCATGAAAATTACACAGGCGTTTATCTCAGTAAATATAACACTTGAGAAATTGGACAACAAAGAGCTGCGAAAATGGATGAATGAAAATGTTAAAGGAGGAGGGGATATTTCTTCCGCAAATTCGCTTCGCCGATCGTACGTGCCTAAGTTAGCGAAAAAAAATAGAAAGTGACCTCATGGAAGAGTTTAAAGATAAGGACATCTGTATACTTTGCGATGAAACCACTGACAAGGGAGGGAATCTTTCTGGCTTGCTAGAGCATGCTGTTCATCTTCAGTGCTGGGCCCATAAGATGCATCTAGTTGGCAACATTTTACAGGTCACACTAACTCTTCTGAACAAGGCAACATCAAGCGTAAAAAAAAAGCATTTTTGAACACGACGAAAAGAAAAAAACCACGACTTGTCTTTTTTATCGGAGAAGTATGTAATGAATAGCGGTAAAGTAACAGTTTTTCCTGAATCTGTGCTCACAAGATGGAATTATTGGTATCGGTCTATTTCCTGGAGTCCCTCAAAGACTTAAGAAACAAGATTCTTTGTCAAAATTATTAATTTGGAGTCCCTGATTGTTTTCTCCAAGGATTTGATCTGCTTGGCAAATTTATTGATTCTCGAAATGGAGTCTGTGAATGAGGTTTCCTGTTGTGGTTTGGGTCTTTTATCTAGAGATTCTTGTGTTTCTTCCTTGCTGTCTTCTTCAAATCTTTTGTGTTTGTTTTTTTCTTGTATTTCCATTTTCTCCTCTCTCCTTTTTCTGAATTCTTCTGTTGTTTCCGGTGTTGGGGGCTGGTACCAGGAATCTGGAATTTTTTTGAGTTGCTGATGAAGGTTTTGTTTCTGGTTGGGTTCTCTGAGTTTTGAATGTCCTTGAAAACGGGGATGGGGTTTCTGACATGTTCTCACTCACTCTTTCACTCACACGTACTACACTTACCTACTTCTACTGATTAACTAAATGGTAGGTCTGCTCCCTACTCGTGCTCGGTCTCGGTCAGGAATTATTCTTATATTTAATGTTTGTTTTCTTCTTATATCGCTGTCCTTTACTTGTGTGAAATGTCTGTCCTCTTCTATTTCTTCCTTTGTCGTTTGTCGTGGGTGGGTCGTTCTTGATTCTTCTTGTATTTTTGTTGTTGTTTTCTATTTTTTCATTTCTATGTATTTAGGCCTAATTCCTGAAATTTTGAGTATTTTATTTTTCTTGGGGGCTTATATGTTAGAATATGGTCTTTTATGGGTATTCTAAATTTCACTTGATTTCGAAAAATTTTTCTACAAATGCCTTTTTATTTTTGATATATGTCTTTAAGTATTGAATTTAACAAAAAATGGTTGAAAAAATGTTTGGGGAGCAGGGGGAAAATGTTATAAGCTTTCCAAAGTGATTTCAAAATTTTTTTGTACTTAAGTCCTTTTGAATTTTATTAATTTCGTATGCTTATATCTTTTTATTTTATTATTGTTCTTAAAAGTTTCCTGCGGCTTAAATGTTTCTAAAAGTTTTTACTATTTATCTGCAAATTTTTGTTGTCCTCTTGGTACTTTGTAGTTAAGCCCTTTTGGTTTTTTGTTTTACTGAAGTTACTTTCACTTGAAATGTTTTGTTTTGTAATTACTTGGAGATTTGAAATAAATTTGAAGGATTTGAAAAGCATTATTATTATGAATTTAAAATAAAGAGTAATAAAGTAAAAGACAAATTCAAAGTCTGAGTTCCCTAAGTAGGTCATTGAGGTTGGATGTTTTCTTAATGCTCGCTGGTAATTTTCCATGCGATAATTTTTGCTTGTTGTATGACATTATCGTATATCCTTTTACAATTTAAACAGGGATTTGTCCTAGAACTGTGGTATTTATACCATAAAACTCGTACAATGTTAAAGATACAACTAATCCATTCCATATGGCTATAATTATATTTCATACTCTGTTCGTCTTCAAGTTCCAATCCCCTATTGGGGTTTTCTTGAAGATTTTACATCTATAATAATGTTGCCCAATTAACCCTTTAGCTGGTATATACTTGGATGGTTTTGCAAACCCCTCAGTGCTGGAGTATTTAGAGCAAAAATTTGAAAATAACAAGAATTTAAAAAAATTTAAATTACATTAGTCAGTTGCTATATTTCTGTTCTGTTTTTTAATATTCTCTTCTTCTTAAAACAAGTTTGCATTTTATTTACACTATCCTAAAATTTATTATTTGTTTTTACAAATCAATAGATTTTCAGAGTATGATAATCACTGAAACATGGCACAACACAAAGTGCCACTCCGCACAAATCACACATGTAACGAGATTCTCATATCTTCTTGTCTTTTCTTTTAGTTTTGCTGCAGACATGACAGTGCCTCGTAGGATTTTTCTTCTTCTCTGTAGCTGGAACAAGGGATTGAAAATGTCTCTGTGTGAGGCGCAATGGTGTGTCAGAACTGGAAGGTAGTCTGTGGCTCTGTGGAGATGTTTTTGTCTCTTGATATTTTTCCCACAATTGCTGTACCACACGCAACTGAAAATCAGCTAATTGAAAATGTTTTCCAGTTTTTGTCATGTTCAAAGCATGTGCATTCAGGAGAATCATGTTGACTTAATGAAAAAAAACTTTCTTGTACCACTTACAGTTTTTTTCACACATGCTAATGAACTGAGTAACATATCAGTTTTATCCACTGCTCCCATATTCACATTGTAATCATTCACACAAGACGGCTTTACAATTTGTTTGCCTGTCTTGTGATGAGCTTTTCCAGCTGCTGCCATACTGTCATCATGCATTGTTGTAAGCATGTAGACATCACGCCTGTCATGCCACTTTAGTGCTGTCTGTGTGTTTGGCTACAGTTTCCCCCTTGGACAGTTTTTTGGACAGATCTGGCATTCCTTTTCTGTTTTTACGTACAGTGCCGCATGCATTTGTTTTGTTTACATGCAAAAAATCAAATAATAGCAGACTTGTGTACCAATTGTCAACAAAGAGTAAGTGGCCTTTATTGAGATATGGCGACATGAGTTCATTTACAATAGCTCCCGATATGCGAAAATTATGTGGATCAACTACATTTGTTTGAGCTCCACAGTAAATAATGAAATCTAGAATGTAACCAGTCTCAACATCACACAAAACAAAAATTTTTATACCAAAACGATGGCGTTTGGTTTTTATGTACTGCTTGAATGACAAGCGGCCCTTGAAGAACACAAGTCTTTCATCAATGCATAAGTTTTGAAATGGCACGAGATTTTCAGCGAAACATTTCTTCAATAGATCAACCACAGGCCTTATTTTTTTTAGTTTGTCATTTTCTAAAGGCTGTTCGTTATCAGAGAAATGAAGCATGCTCAACAATAACAAATATCTGTCTCGTGACATTATTTGTGAAAATATTGGAGCATGCATCAGTGAATATGTTGACCAATATTCTGTAATTGAAATATGTTTGTTTCTTACCATCAACATTGTCACAGCAACAAAATCATAGATTTCGTTGTTGCTTGTGTCAAGCCATTCTCTAAGTCGCGAGTGAGGGTGGAGTTCAGTGGTTTTTACTGTCTGTAATGTTTTGGACCACCTGGAGCCCCTTGAGGTGTGTGGGAGCTGCATATACCCAGGCTGGAGCAGCATACGTCATAATTGGTCTCAGACAGGCTTTATACAATATTTTGCCATTTTGTGTTGACAGGTTTAGCATTGGGTAAAGCTGCGCCATTCGGGAGTTCACCGTTGCACACTTGGTATTGATGTGCTGTTTCCACGTTAACTTTCTGTCGAGGTACACCCCGAGGTACTTTACACCATTCTTGTATGCAATAGGTGGTTCATACAAGTGAAGTTGTGGCAGGTCAGGTGGGACAATCCGTCGGGCGAAGATGACTGCCTCCGATTTTCCCACATTTACTGCTGTGCGCCATGTGGAAAACCATGTTTGTATTGAGTCGAGTGTGGCTTGGACTTTCTTAACTGCAAGGCGACAGTTGTGGGAGCTGGCGAATATCATCGTGTCATCTGCATAACAGGCCAGGTTGGCGCGGCCCTGGGCTGGCAAGTCATGCAGATAAACATTGAACAGCAGGGGGCCCAACAAGCTTCCCTGTGGTACCCCAGCTTGAATGGGGTGATAAGGTGAAGTGGCTCCTGAGATGTAGGATGCGATGGTCTTAGTGTAGCAGTTGGGCAGCTTGATGGTGTGCATCTTGCAGAGAAGACCCTGGTGCCACACCCGATCAAAGGCCTTCTCAATATCTAAGAAAGCTGCAGCTGTGTAGTGTTTTCACTCGAAACTTTTGGTTATATGCTCTGTTATTCTAACCAGTTGGTGAGTCGTGGAGTGGCTGGCACGAAAACCGAATTGGAAGTCCGGGAGAACTGAGTTGGCATCCGTGTGGGTTCGCAGCCGCGCTTGTATAACTCCCTCAGCCACTTTAGAGAGTGTGCTGAGGAGGCTGATCTGGCGATAACTCTTTGGATCTTTTGGATTCTTACCAGGTTTCGGTAATACAATTACCTTGGCATCTTTCCATGCAGTTGACCATGTTTCTGTTCGTAGAATTCCATTTATACAATTTGTGACAGCTGACAGGGCTGGGGCTTGTAGATGGCGGAGGACAATATTGTGGATCCCATCAGCCCCTATGGCTTTGTTCGGTTTCATTTTAGCAACGATTTTTCTCACTTCCAGGTCCGTTTATTGTGGGGGGGGGGGGGGGGTGGTGAAGTGATGGCGGCTGCACAGATGATGGCTGCACGCCTCTCTGTGGATGTCACCTCTTCCTGTGGGATGCGCGCCTCGTTGGGCCTGAATGCTTCGCTGAGGCTGAGAGCAATGGCATCACACTTTTTCCTGTGGTGTGAAGGCTGTGGAGCCATCCGCACATTCAAGTGGGGTGATGGGGGGCGGGTTTTCTCATGAGGATCTTTGATGTTTTCCATAGTGAATTGTCTGCCGTGGCCAGCTCTTTTATGCGAGCATCCAAGGTTGTGGCTCTGTGGAGAGATTTCATGGGTTATCTCCTTCTGTAGACTGTTTACTGTCCTTTAGGAGGCCTGACAGTGCCTGTTACGCTGCCAGTGGCGGCGGGCTCTGTTTTTCTGAGCTATGAGCTGTGTGATGTGCTCGGGCAGTTCTACAGGATCTACTGGTTTTCTTTTCCGCATTGGCACAGCGGCCTGGACTCCAGAATTGATGGCATTGTGCCGGCAGCAAGAAGACATTTGAGTGACGTCGACAAACAAGAATCTTCCCTCCTTCCTCCTCTCCTTATTGTCCCCTCCCTGGTGGTCTGAGCTGCCTCCCCTCCTTTTCCCCTACTCCAGTCTTCTCTCTGCGCATGCGCTCGAGCGTTTGGTCTCCCTGGTAGTTGCAACGACTGTTTGACGTTCTTCTTATTTCAGGTTTGAACGAGGTAACATGAAAATAATAGGGTAGCAGGTAGTACGCCGTCTCCGACGTGTGTGGGCAGTATTAATTGCTCTTGATATCGCTCTTGCATGAATCTAGCGAATTATTGTATTCATGAATTGTTCAGTATTTTGCATCTGCATGATTTTAAAGGTTTATCATTGCTATTGCTACTGTAATCACGAATCTTATGTAGTGTTGTTAACCTTTGTTTGATCATGACATGCAGGGAAAATTAGTGTATTGCCTGAATTGTTCGTTAACACTGCGATGATGACTGTAGATTTATTTTTAAAAGAGATTTGGGGAAAACAACTAGCAAGGACTAGTGGAGGAGGTGGGGGAAGGAAAGATTTGGAAGATATAAGGAACTTGGGCCTGTGGTCGAGTTGTCGCTGAGTTATAATTAGAGCCCCGCTGGGCCGAAAGTAGTTAATGCCACATCTATCCTGTATTCGAAAAGACATTGTTCTATCTCGTAGGATTTTGCACGAACGCCATTTGCATTAAAATTAAGGATTTGCAGTGTTCTCCCCATGTCTACAGCCATTTACTGAAGCACTTTCGCAAGGGCCTCCAGCAAAATGGTCTGACGCTGTTTTGTTGTCTGCGCGGCGCGGATGCGAGTGTAATAAGGCTACAGGGCCTGAACAAGGTTCCAGTAGTCGCATAGGCGGAGAATTTCTGCGAGTTCCCCAAGGCCTGTCAAGGTACTGGTTTCGTTCGCTTCTGTTTGTGCTGCTGTTCGTTGTGCACTCTTTTCTACTCGCGCCTGTTTGTGCTGCTGTTCGTTGTGCACTCTTTTCTACTCGCGCCTGAACGATTTCCGTGGCAGTGCGGCGCTGTGCACTGGGCCCAGCGACAGTGGAAGCGAAGGTCGCCTCGGTGTGCGCACCAGCTACCTGTCTGGTAGGTTGGCTGCCCTGCGCCCCGGCAGACGTGACGTCATCAGCGCGTGCATCTACCTGCCCGGCCACCTGTGCGGTACGTCGCTTGGTCGGGGGGGGGGGGGGGGAAGTGCTCGAGTGTCGCCTCTGGCGCGGGCGCTCGCGGCGCAACACGGGCTGCTTTCTGCGCGGCCTGCTCGGCTAAAATTTGTTTCCTAGCCTCTACGCGTTTCAAGTAGTCTGGGAACTGTTTCCTGGCCGCGGTATGCCCTGTTGCGTTGCAGTTTGTGCACACCTTTGGCGCCTCCTCGGGGACTGTGCACTCGTCGCGAGGATGCGGACCCGCGGACCTGTCTACAATTCCCTGTTGTGTGGCCAAAGTCACCACATCGCCTACAGAGTGGGATGTCTTCCGGACGATTTCTGTACTTTTCTACTTTGATACCACTCGTGTAGTACAAAGTTTTGATCGCATAAATGTCCTGCGCACTCGGGGCGACGGTGACAATGAATGACGATGAATGATGATGAAGGTTCGTATGATTCGTGACCCGTGTTTCTGTCGGTGAATTTAAAGCTTAATTGCTTGATGAATGTAACTTCGAATTCTAAGGCCCGAAGTTCTGATTTGATTGTCTCCACTGGAGTGAATCGACTCAAATTTTTTATCACTACCTTCTCTCCGCGCTCGCTGGGCTGGAAGTAGGTGTGGTGAGGGATGTTATTGGCTCTGAGCCAAGCTACGCCTTTGTCCTCATCGGCCTTAGTGTCAAACGTGACTTTGACCTCGTGCTTCTTTGATAATGTTAAACGGTTTTTAATACCGAGATGCGCGAACACAGGACCGATACTGCCGATTACTTGTGGATTTTTGATGACAAACGGGACTCGCTTGTATCGCGGGGCTTCGTGCCCTTGAAGTTGTTCGATTTTCGCACCTGCATCGTTCGGTTTGCGGACTCGGCGCTTCTGAATGGTGAAGCCCTCGTCGTCCTCGCTTTCGCCACTGAAGTCGTGTGTGTTGGGGTCCTGCGCCCCTGAAAGTTTCTTAGCATTGCTGCTTTCCGGCTCGCTGCCTTCGTGGGTACGTTTCACGGCCGCGCCACAGTCCATTCGCTCCTCCTCCTCTCCTCCCATCGCAGTGGGTTGGCATCCTGCTTTGCTACCACCGTGGTAGCCCTGTCCGCGGAGTCGCGCGTCGCAGTTATAGTCCGCACTATCGCAGCCTTCCTACCCGACCTAACATCTTCACACTGGCCAATGACCTGATCTCCCTATGTAGGAAACCAGGCTAGGCTAAGAGTAGGACGTCCTACTCCAACCAGTGTGTGGTAAAGATTGGGTGTGTGTGGTGTTGCCGGTTGTTCATCACTGGGGCGCAGCCCCTCAGCGCGGGGGAGGTACAAGCCTGTCAGGGTTCTTGTCCTCCCAAGTGGTCGTCATTATCGGATGGAGGGATTGAGAGGGATAGCCCCTCCCCTCCCCCCTCGTTTTTAGTAATTGTGCGTGCTGATTCCCAGCTGAATGTGTGGAGAGGAGGACTGAGAGCCACAATTTCAGTCCCCCTTCCATTCCCTTTGGTTTCCCCCTCCTATCCTGCCTACCGGGGAAGGAGGGGGAGGCAGAGTAAAAACATCCCCTGCCCCGTTGGTGGCTATTATAATTTTGAAAACTGTAGGTCTGGCCTATTGGCATGTATTAATTTTTGCCGATAGTTTGGTGAGATTCACGAATTTACTTCTAAATTTATGATGTAGGTGGTGCCAAGGGCTGACAGTGAAGCTGCATTACGTAATTAAGTTGAATTTAACGGTAGGTAATATTAGTGAATTAATTATTGAATTTTAGAATTAATTATATGATCCGCGCTACAATATGTAAGAGCACAGAGTTTTTGTGGCTATGCTGTTTATTTAGGTGTCATTTTGGGGCGTTTTAAAATGTGATTTATGTCGGGGTTGTAATCGCCTATGCATTTAATTTCTGGGTTAGCATGAAGTGCGAGTTTCTTATAGAATTTATTATTATGGAAGTGTAAGTAATCTTTTATGAGAGGAATTTTAAGTTGGCTGTGTAAGTCTATTGTCCGTGTGAGTGGGGGCGCATCGCTGATTATTCTAAGAAATTTGTTTTGAATTACTTGCAGTATTTGTTTTTGATAGTTTGTAACATTTCCCCAGACTTCATTTCCGTACATAAACGTGGACCGGACAATAGAAACGTAGAGGAGTAGTTTTAGGTGTCGTGGGAGTTTAGTGCTCTTTAGGAGAGGGTATAGTTGGGAAAGTTTGGCCATTGCTGCCCCCCGCACTTTGTGTATGTGATTAGTCCATCTAAGTTTGTGATCTATGAGTGCGGAGAACAGCATAGGGAAGGCTCGGGTCGTGAGTGAATATTATTGTGTCATCGGCATACATTTGGATGGTGGAGTGAGTGACTGGGATGTCTGCCGTGTACATGTTGTACAGGAATGGCGAGATTGCCGAGCCCTGCGGTGCACCTGCTGTGATTGGCCGGATGGAAGACTGGCCTTTGTCAATTGTTACATAAAATTTTCGGTCTTGAAGGTAACTGTATAATAAGTGAATATAGCAGTCCGGGAAATTGAAAAATTATAGTTTTTGTAGAAGCCCCGGGATCCAGACTTTGTCAAAGGCTTTTGCGACATCCAGAAATACAGCAATGGTGAATTCTCTTTTCTGCATGGCAGCCATGGTTTCAGTAGTAAATTTCGTAAGGGCGTGAACTGTGGAGTGAGCTGAGCGAAAACCAAATTGCGTGTCCGGGATTATTTTGTGTACAGCCGCATGTGTTTGGAGTCTGGTTAAAAGAAGTTTTTCAAAAATTTTACTTGAGCTGAGCAGTGAAATTGGACGTCTGTTTTCTGGTAGTTTCGGATTTTTGCCTGGTTTTGGTAGTGTGATGATTTTGGCTGTTTTCCAGGAGCTGGGGAAGTGCTGATACGAGAGTATAGCATTGAAAAGGTCTGTTATTGCGCATAATGCATTAAATGGCAGATTTTTGATTAGTTGGTATGTAATTTTATCTTCTCCCGGGGCTTTGTTTTGTTTTACGTGTTTGATAGTGCTGATTAGTTCTGGGAAAGTGATTGGATCGAGAATGGAAGTGGAAGGAGTTTGATTAAAATTATTTACATTTTCTAAGAGCTCCTGTGTAAAAATCGGATCCCCTATGTCATTATTTGGTGTAAACTGTTGTTCGTAGCAATCAGCTATTGCATTAGACTTGTCTATTGGATCGTAAAGAAGTGCACCCGTCGGGGATTGAACTGGGTTGGAGTTTGTGTTTTTAGTGGTGTTTCTTAATAGTTTAGCTATTTTCCAAAATTTGTTCATATGGTCTGAGAGTTCCGCTACAAAGTTTTCCCAGTTATGTATTTTTAGTTGTTGGAGCTTGTGTTTTAGTTGACTTTTAAGTGCGTAATATTTATTTTTATTTTCAAGTGTTCGAAACTTTTGATATTTATGACGGGCTTGTCTTTTGTCAATTAGTAAAAGGTCGGCATCCGGAAATGCATGCTTTAGAAATTCGCGGCTATTTAAAAACGTGGTGTGTTTTTTAACAGTGTTTAAAAATGTGTTTTGAATTATTTCTGCCGCGGGGTCGATTTGTTCTTTGGATGTTATTACTAGATTATTATTTTCGAATATTTCCTCTATTTCTATTTTAAAATTGTCCCAGTTGATGACCGGGGTTCTGCAAAGTACTGGATTTGGGTGTTTAAGAGCATTTGTTTCTAGGACGCAGTGTACAGGCAAGTGGTCTGAATCTAGTTCCGGCAGGGCTGTTAGGTTAATATTTATATTAGGAATGTTAGTATTATATCTTTCACGCCAGGTTGATGGCTGACGGCCCCGGGGAAGTGAGTGGGAGTGAACGGTGCGCAGACTAAGTATTTATTTTTCAGTGAGTGGTCGCTTAATACTGCTCCTTTGCGATTATTGATTTTACTGTTCCACTGTTTGTGTTTGGCATTCAGATCTCCAGCTATAAGGAATGGGTGCGGTTGGTTTATTATTTCGTTGAGATCTTCATTTAGCAGAGGTTTATTTGGCGGGCTGTAGGCTGCGACTAAAGTTATGTGGCCGGTATTTGTGCGAACATTTATTGACGTATTTTCTATGTGGCTGGTTACTGAAGTTTTATTTATGTGGTGTTGAAGTCGGTTGTGGACTAGAATTAAAGTTCCCCCTACGAAAGACACTCTATCTGTGCGGTAAGTTATGTAATTTTTAATATTGCATCGTTTTGTAGGTTTTAAAAATGTTTCATTAATTAAGGCTACTTCCACTCCGTACTCCTCTAGAACTCTCTCAAGTTCGTATAGTTGTGTAATTATACCATTGGCATTCCAGTAAAGGATGGAGAGGGTACCTGGGTTCGGGGCAGGAGGGTGTGTTACCATTAAACGGCCCCGGTGAAAGTTGTCAGGGCCTGCACCAGCAGGAGGGTTTTCATTGAAGGATCGGTGGCTGTGTTGGCAAGGAGCATGTAGGGCTTCATGTGTGCCATGAAGGCGGCGAAGTTGGCATCACGCAGGAAGTTCATGAGGTCCCGGAGGTCGGACATGGCGGATTGGATGCCAGCACAGTCGCCGAGGGAGCTTGGAGTTGCAGTAGGAGTTTGGGAGTGGGGGGGTGGATGATGGCAGAAGTTGCGAGTGTGCTGGTACCTCCAGCAGTTCTGACACTGCGCAACGTCCCCGACACGTTTTCGGTAGAGCGTCACTTCAACACGAGTCATGTTGATTGTGGTGAGTGAGGTGTGGTGAGGGAGGGTGTAGTTTTTAGCGGCCGTGACCCTAAAGAGTGGTAGTGGCTCCTCCCAGGTGTTGATGGGATCGGCAGGGTCCGCGCATTTCTTCTGAAACTGGTATACAGCCAAGATGGTGTACCCACGTGCCTCCAGGTCTTCCCCGATTGAGTCTATTGGTGTGGCGCGCGGCATGCGGACAACAACTTTCTGAGGTAACTCAGAGGATGTGCAGAAAGTGTAGTATGGTATGGGCACTGAATCTAGGTACTGCTTAAGTGATTGGTATGCTTGTATGTGCTCGCACGCAATCTGCAGGCCCTCGCGCATGAGAGAAATCTGCGCGGCCCCTGGGGCGAGCGATAAGCTGGCTGTACAGGGACTGGTCTGTAACAGTGATGCTAACTCCTACAAAATGTTCCCCCTAGGACCAACTTCAAATACCCCTAAATGTCGATCAAAAACCACTAAGTTTTTGTTGTACACTTGGTTTGAGAGGTAATTTCAAATATGAATTAAAGATACGTTGAAGTAGTAAAAAAAAGCTGTTGTATTTATGTGAGTACATTTTACATATTTATATATGTTAATCAATGATTGATATATGTTAATCAAATTAAACGAGACAGAATTAAAATAAAAAACGAATTGCTTCAATGTCTCCTTTTTTCCTTCTAACACAAAATTATTAAATGTCATTGGGATAAGCTTCTAATATTTCGTCGAAGGCATCGGCCTGGATATCGCGCTGCGTTTTGCTGTTGCTGATATTTTTGAAATCGTACATATTGACGTTAAATGATTTGATGATACGGTCAGAAGGAACAAATTTGACACTTTTCCATTTTTACTTTGAATATAAATTATACGTGTTTACATTTTTTTATTTTTTGCCCAAATAGAGAATAATAATTTTGAAAAACAACACTCAATATCTACAATTTCACATATTTACGAATTAAATTTTGATAAAAGGAATACATGTTTACTAACCTTGAAGCTCGGGATCGGTCTCCCAACATTTTGTATATTTTTGTTGATATTTTTTGTTCTTTTCTTTTGTTATTCTGAAAAAGATTCGAACACGAATAATTAATTATTATTCATATTTTTTGTTATTTCTTTAGACCACAGAAAAACTTAAATGACATACTTTGCACCTCAATAGAATTCGCAAATAGATAAACGGACACAAGACACAACCTCAACTTGTCAACGTGAAGTCAAACAGTGAATAGCAAAAGCGTGGTGAGAGTAAAAAAAAAATGTTCTCTTGACTTGAGCAGTAAGTTTTTATTGGTAAATTCAGCCACCAGCGCTACCTACATCTTGCTTAGTACAAGACACGAAGTACGGCATTAGTTTAAACATATTTTCAAGGCAACCGATGATAATTGAGCAAAAAATGTGTTTGCAGAGAAAAAAATTCTTGATTAAAGTACCCCCTAAAAAATACCCCTAAATAAATGTACCCCCTAAAAAAAACCCTGGACATCTTGTTTTCCCCTAAATTTGGGGGGAAAACCCCCAAGTTGGCATCACTGGTCTGTAATGACCAGCCTGAGCGCGTGTTTGCGCGGACCTGTGGCACGCTTGGTGCGGGTGGAGGGGGCGGCTGCGCCCTGATTGGCCGGAGCGGGAGCGGGCGGAGAGGGGGCGCTGGAGGGCCCTGCCGCGGGTTGGGAAGCGTCTGCCTCTGTGAGCGTGGCGAAGCGATTTGAAACCGTTATTTCAGGTGGCCTGACTGCTGGGGCTGTTGTCCGCTGCCGTTTTCTCTGTGTGGTCCATTCTGCTGCGCGTTCCTGCTTCTCCTCTCGCTGCTCCATCGCGTTCTTTTCCTTTTCCTGGGCATGCAGCCAGGCCCTGAACTTTGCCATGTCGCTCGCGGGGACCATGACAGGTGCGGAGTCGGTAGGGGAAACAGAGTTGGTCGTGTCCATGTTCGTGGGTTCCTGGGGGGGTTCGGTGTCTAAAACTGTGTGGTCAGGTACCTGTACCTGAAAGGTACCTCCCTCGTATGAAATTAGGGCTGCGCCAGGCGGAAGGTTGTCCGGGATTGACAGGGCCGGGATTTCCTGCTCCTGCATGCCACTGGCCCCTTCCCCAGCCGGCCGCATGGCGAGGGGGGGGGGAGGTTCCTGGAATGTCTGTCTGATGCTTTAAGAGTGTGTGGTCTAACAAAAATGAATCCCTAATCGCTGTGAGGGGGCTCGCCGCTGACCCAAGCGGGCTAGTCTCGAGATGACCTGTCGAGTTTTCAAAAGTTAACTCGCAGGTCGGCTGCCACCCTTGTGTCCACGAGCTAGCGAAGCGGTGCGAAGCGAAGAAGTAGGCAGGGCCGCACTCCGACGATCCGAACAGCTCCGAGGTCGCGTTGAATCTCTGGTGTGTGTGGCCGCCGCTTTTCATCACTGGGGCAAAGCCCCTCAGCGCGGGGGAGGTACAAGCCTTTTAAGGGGCTCTTGTCCTCCCTTTTGGTCGTCATACAAGTGCGTGAGGTTAGAGAGGGTAAACCCGCTCCACCTCTCGTCTTTCAGTGGTCTTTCAGTGTTTGCGCAGCACAAACCCAGCCGTCCTCTCGAAGGAGAGGAGTGTTGCCACTCCCCTCCTTGGTACCCTTTTGATTTACCCCCCTCCCCGCTCACTAAGGGAGAGAGTGTAGGCAGGCGTCCCCCACCTGCCTCATTCCCTGTCTTGGTAATAAAATTTGGAAAATAGTGGGTCTGTATGTTCAGAAAAGTCTTAATTTTACTACAGTTAAGCCAAAAATGGGTGCATGAAGTGCCTTAAGTTTCGTTAATCGGCCGTAGAAGCACGGCTGCATTAATTCTGTCTTGAGTAAACGAAGGCGGTGCTTCGAGTTGTTAGGTTTGGTTATTGGCTCTAGCCAATACACAGCCTGATCATGATGGGGATGGTTGAATTAAGAATTTAATACATTTAGTAATTATTTGGAATATTATTTGTTTTCTGCCTTGATGTGTTTTGTAGTCTTGAATTTATGTTTAAGTTTGAATTTTGTATGAATAAATCTAGCTGTGCGGGAGCGGAGTCGGTGCTCCGGTCTGATTGGCTGGGCCGGCTCTGGCCGGGAATTTTCTTGACAGTCTGGGACCGAGAATAGAATTTACTTGAGAGCTGTGGCGCAAAGAGACACGCGGTGCGAGAGTGGCCGCGTCTGTACTTATTTTTGCTTAATTAATGTATATCTGTGGCCATTTTAGGGCGTTTAGACGTCTATTTATGTCTGGGTTATAATCACCTATGCGTTTAATAACCGGGTTGTTATGAAGTGGAAGTTTATGGAAAAATTTATTGTTTTTTCAAAAAACAAGGTAGTTTTTGATTAAGGGAATTTTTAGTCGTTCATGAAGTTCTACTGTCCTTGTCCTGGGAGGGGCGTTTCCAATTATGCGGAGGTACTTATTTTGAATGACTTGGAGAATATTTATGTGATAGGTGGACACATTACCCCAGACTTCGTTGCCGTACATGAAGGCTGAGCGGACAGTAGAAATATAAATTAGTATTTTTAGGTGTCGGGGTAAGTTACTGCTTTTAAGTAGTGGGTAGAGTTGGCTTGGTTTTCCCATTGCCGACCCCCTGAGTTTATTTATATGTGTATTCCATCTGAGCTCTCTGTCGATAGTTAATCCTAAGTATGTGGCAGTTTCTGAGTAGGGAATTATTTCGTATTTTGAGTTATATTACGTGGTGGATTAAGCCGGCGGGTGGTAAAATTTAAAGCCTGTGATTTTGCGGGATTAGTTTTAATTTTCCATTTATTGAACCATTTTTCAAGATCGTTTAATTGAAGTTGTGTGCGTAGGATTGCATACGGTAAACTTTTATCGTGGGTAAAGATAACGGTGTCGTCCGCATACATTTGGATGTTTGAATGAGTAATTGGGATGTCAGCAGTTTAAATATTGTAAAGGAAAGGAGAAATGGCAGAGCCTTGAGGTACTTCAGCTGTGATGGATCGAGTGGAAGAATGGCCTTTGTCAATTGTAACATAGAATTTTCTATCCTGGAAATAGCTGGTTAGTAGTTTGATGTAGCAGTCAGGAAAGTTGAAAGATATTAATTTTTGTATCAGACCAGGTATCCAGACTTTGTCGAATGCTTTTGCGACATCTAGGAATACTGCTATTGTGAATTCTTTTTTCTGCATGGCAGCCATGGTTTCTGTAGTGAATTTTGTGAGTGCGTGAACAGTTGAATGTGCTGAGCGAAAGCCAAATTGTGTGTCTGGGATAATATTTTGTACTACAGAATGGGTTTGTAGTCTTGATAGTAGTAATTTCTCGAATAGTTTACTAATGGAACTAAGGAGAGAAATTGGCCTTCTGTTGGCAGGAATTGTAGGAGGTTTTCCAGGTTTAGGTAATGTGATAATTTTCGCAGTTTTCCAAATCTACGGAAAATGATGATAAGTCAAGATGGCATTAAACAGATTAAAAATGGCAAGGAGTGCATATACTGGCAAGTTTTTAATTAATTTATACGTAATTTTATCGTGTATGTGGTTTTCACAAAAATAAAGTTTAAGAACCATTTTTCACTTATAATATTAGTTCTTCAAGAAAATATATGTTTAAATGTTTTTTTCCCCCGTTTTTGTTTCTTCGTCCGCCAGACTCCTTGGTTGCAAATGGACGAGAACGTGGAATGTCAGTTTGTAGCAATTGGTTTGCAAGTTAAGGTAATAATTGCCATATGTTTGTAGCATAGATAAAAATATTGTTTTTTTAATAACAAGTAGTTATAAAAATGCATAAAATTTGGTTTACTAGGTGAAGAGAGAAATATAAATATGTTGATATTTTCATGCAGTCACATTGGACTAACGTTTTAAAGATTGTTACATTACAGTAAGGTAGTAAAAGTTACCATTTGTTTTAATGTGTAAGTGTGGCTTTTATGAATGTGAAGCCTATGAAAGTCGGTTTTACTGTAGGATTCATTAAAATGAGTTCTTACAACCTTGAAAATAATTTCCCAAAACTAACCTTCAATATAGGTATATTCATTTATTAAGAAGAAAAGTGGTTATGAAGTTCATGGTATTAAAACAAATAATAGACTGAAAAATCGTTACAGTTTTTTTTATTATACCTACTGCAAATGTGTGAAGCTACATGCTTTTCTTTAAAAAAAAAAAGTAAAAGGACTAAACATTTTGGTTAGCTCGGTAATATTCATACGTCGCATCTTCTCTGTAAATAAAATAATGATTTTTTTTTCAGTACTACAGGTGTTCTTTGTTTGACTCTGAAAACAATGTTGATAAATTCTTATTGGTTTCTGAGAAATCACTGTTTACAGCTTACATTGCAATAGCTATGCATTGACGTGGCCACCTCCATTTTTGGCTTTCCTGGTGGGGCTGTGTGTGTGTTTAGGAAAACTGTATGAGCAAATGTAACATTCTTCACATCAGTCCATTCTGAGACCACGTTTGTGCATTTTAGGTGTAAATATTACAAATTTGTGATATTGTGAGAATGGTTGATTATGTTAGTATAGCTACATTAAAATACATACTGGAAAATAATTTTAATGATTAGTTTGGATTTAACAATTTAAGATGTAGTTATTCTGACCTAACCAACTGTACACATAATTTCACAGTATTTATATATAACTTAACCTAATCAATGTCAATATTTTTTGAAGGAATTTAATTTTAGCTCAACAATTCTCTAATTCTTATATTATGTGCATCATAATGAACTGGTGTAAAACGTTTATTAAGTTGCTACACTAAAGTGAAATTGCGGTGGCCGTGTCGCTGCATAAGCTACCCATACCAACCTGTAAACAGTAATTTCTCAGAAACCAGTATTAATTTAGAAAAGCTTTTGTCAGGGTAAGTAGAGAAACTCATTTAATGTTCCAAAAAATCATTTTCGCAATTTTATTATTATATTTACAGAAAATCCCTAACGTAAGAATATTACCGTTCTCTCTCTTTTAAAGTTTAAATTTCCACCTTTTTACTTTTGCACTTTCCAAATTTTCTCATATTTCTTCCAAGAGTGTAAGTGAAGGCCACACCTGTCTACCTATAGAATTTTATCTGTTATTTTAAAGTTAATTATGTTATTTAAACTTATCTTGTAAAAAAAATTGATTTTGTGTGTGTAGTGCATGTATAATTTAAAAAAAAAAGTTGTTGATTTTTGTTTCTCGCTCTGGTAAAAATAGCAAGCTGATAATAACAAAATATTTTGTTGCATCATATAGCCTACTTTGCGCTGTGTACTCATTATTGTGATTCCAGAAAAATTGTAACAAATTTTTTTTATTACATTTTGCCATGCCTATTAACAGCATTAAGCCTTTGAAATAGGCACAATACAATAAAGAATAGGTATATAATGACATTACATCAAGAGATGATACCTCCACCAAAATACACACATAAACAACATTACTAACAATAAACAACATTTTTATAACATTTACAGAGACAACAACAAGACTAGACACATTTTGTGATAAAGGTCATGCTTTTGATCCCAAAACCTCTGCATGATAATTATTTTTTGATCAAAACTGGTACAGAACTATGGACTCAAAACCTTACCTGTACTTAATACCTAGAGTGCACCATGTCTCCCTTTATTTCTTTTTCACACCCCACGATGGAGCATAGAGGTGCAATAGTAAGACACTAGACTTGCATTATGAAGGGTTTAGATTTGAATCCCTGTTGTATATATTTATTGTTGTTACTTTTGTTGTAACAGTGGTTAGGTGACAGGAATCCGTGTGTGCTCCCCTAGAGTGGTGCAACGCACAAGCGATAAGCAATGAACACATTACTGGTAGATGGAAGTTTGCTCTGCTCATATTGAAGGATTTTTTTATTACCAACAGAAAATTTAAAAGAAAACAATATGTAAATTAGCATAGAGAACAGATGTTTTTAATATTTTAAAACATATGTTTTAACCTCTTAAATGCAGATGTGTCGCTGCTCTCTTTCTCCCATCACTTTTCTGGCAATAGTGGTTTGGTCATCATGCCAGCCATTTGCAAAGCAGAGCCTTTTAACTATCACATTTTATATATATATATATATATATATATATATATATATATATATATATATATATATATATATATATAGTGTAACTAACTGTGCTAATAAATATGTACTTCTGAAACAATGTGTATTTTTTTGTGTAATCAGGAGCTGAAGGAGTGAGGCGTGTGGGATGCCTGAAGAGCCCAAGTGTAAATCACTTCAGTAACATCGAAAGCGTGCTTGTTGCTAAGATCTGGCATGGTCTGTGTTAGGGTGCTACAAAGGGGTTCAAGTCTTGTTCCTTACACGGGCGATTGTATCTCAGTAGGCTCTGTGTGCCACGAGCTGGTTGTAAAGACTTTGATCTGGAATAATAAGCCTCAGTGAATGCTTTCTTGATTTGTTGGCGCGCGGCATGCTGGGAGAGGCGGTCGTCTCGCCGTGTCTGTGCGCGCCCTGGGTGGGCGCGATAAGTGGTGCTGACGCGGCGTCTGCGGCGTCAGCGATAAGTGTGTGGGTGGTCCCTGCCGCGGGCGGGGAGCCGGCGCTCTCAGCTAGCGCCGCGAATCGGTTCGAAACCGCGATGGTACGAGTCCTGGCTGCGAGCGGAACTTTCCTCTGTCTCTGTCGTTCTTTCCATTCGTTCTCTCCTCTTTCCTCCTCTCTCTGTTCAAGTTCGTTTTTCTTGCGCTCCATACTGCGCAGCCATTCCAAGTATGTTGTGGAGTATGCTGCTTGTGAAACGGTAACTGTTCCGGTAGGCGGCTGTTCAGTCTGTATGGTTGTCTGGTCAATGGTTTCCATGTTCGTTATGTCCTGAGAGGAATCAGTTTGAACGGTCTGTTCAGGCACAGTGACCTGGAAACTGCCGCCGTTGTATTGAACTAGGGCTGCGCCGGGTGGTAAATTTTACGGAATGGAAATGGTGGGCATGTCCTGCTCGGGCATGACCCCTACCCCCTCAAGGGCTGGCCCCGAGGCCTGGTCGTCGGAGTGACGGAACTCCACTGAAACTCCTGTGTTGTGTGCAGTAAAATATTAAAATGTGTCCCTATTCGCTGAATGACTGGCTCGCCGCTGACCTTAACAGGCTAGGCTCGAGATGACCCTTAAGGAATTAACAACCTTCCCCGGGTCGACTGCCAGTCATATGTCCACGAGCTAGAGGTGACCGCCGCATGTCATCACTGGGGCGCAGCCCCTCAGCGCGGGGGAGGTACAAGCCCTTTGCGGGGCTCTTGTCCTCCCAGATGGTCGTCATAATAAGATGGGAGGAATGAGAGAGATAGCCCCTCCCCTCCCCCCTCGTCATTGGTACTTGTGATTTGCTGATTCCTAGCTAACAGTGCGGAGAGAAGGACTGAGTGCCACAGGTTCAGTCCCCCTTCCATTACCCTTTGGTTTCCCCCTCCTGTCCTGCCTACCAGGGAAGGAGGGGGAGGCAGAGTAAAACATACCCTGCCCCGTTGGTGGCTATAAAAATTTGGAAGACTGTAGGTATTGCCAAGTGGCGATTATAGAGTTTGCCGAAAGATGGATGATATTCACGATAATTACGATTAAATTATGATGTAGGTGGCGCTAAGGCAGACAGTGAAGTTGAGGTGCGATTAATTGATTTTTACGAATAGAGAATAGATTAATTAATGGTAGTAATAAAATATAAAAGCACGAACCGCGCTACAATGTGTAAGAGGAGCACGGAGTTTCTGTGGCTATTGAAATTTTTATTTAGTTGCCATTTTTGGACGTTTTAGTTTACGATTTGTGTCGGGGTTGTAGTCGCCTATGCGCTTACACTGAAAGAAAAATACTGTTGTGGGAACCAAAATTTCTGTTGCCATTACCATATAGACTGTTAAAATAGGGACAACCATTTGTTCAGTTGTGTCTATCCTACATGTTTGTAAGGGGCGAATTCGTCACAAATCAGTGACGTCATTACATTTTACATAATGGACTGTTACTATCACAAACGAGTATGGTATTCCCTACAGTCTGTTTTGTTACCTCTACTAGGTTGTAAGGTGCTCCCAGCATTACCTTTTAGTGTACATAACAATATGGTCTGTTGTCTTTACCGAACTATTTGGTGGCACCAGCAATACAGTTTAGTAATCCTAACAATCTGTTCTGTTACCTCTACTAGATTGTAGGGTGCTCCCAGCAATACTATACTGTACTTATAACAATCTGTTCTGTTTTCTTCACTGAACTGTATGGTGGCGCCAGCAATACAGTTTAGTAATCCTAACAATCTGTTCTGTTACCTCTACTAGATTGTAGGGTGCTCCCAGCAATACCATACTGTACTCATAATAATCTGTTCTGTTTTCTTCACTGAACTGTATGGTGGCACCAGCAATACAGTTTAGTAATCCTAACAATCTGTTCTGTTACCTCTACTAGATTGTAGGATGCTCCCAGCAATACTATACTGTACTCATAATAATCTGTTCTGTTTTCTTCACTGAACTTTAGGGTGGCACCAGCAATAAAGTTTGGTAATCCTAAAAATCTGTTCTGTTACCTCTACTAGATTGTAGGGTGCTCCCAGCAATACTATACTGTAATCATAACAATCTGATCTGTTTTCTTCACTGAACTGTATGGTGGCGCCAGCAATACAGTTTAGTAATCCTAACAATCTGTTCTGTTACCTCTACTAGGTTGTAAGGTGTTACCAGCAATACTATACTGTATTTATAACAATCTGTTCAGTTTCATTCACTGAACTGTATGGTTGCACCAGCAATACAGTTTAGTAATCCTAACAATCCCTCGTGTTGCCTCCAAATTGTAGGGTCGTGAAATAAGATTTTATAATTTTTTTGCGTCACCTATATGTATGGGGGCCTCAATTATTTTATTTGTTATGTTTCTATTTCTCAGCAGTTTGATAGCTCCATGCAATGAAATTTAGTTTTTATTGTACCTTGGACGTACTGTTATCTGTACCGTAATAGTAACGCTTTGTGGTGTTAGAAACATTCCCCTATACCTCTTTTTTGGCATTATGGTGGCTCCCGCAACACCATTTTGGCTCATTACACCCGAGGCGACTAAGAGCATTCTTGATTTTGCACAGATGAATTATAAAAAACGATTTATTTAATTTTTCGAGTTATCATAATGGTTAATATTAGAAACTTAAGACAATACAAGAGCTATCATTATATATATGAAGTCATCAAATAAGATGGCGATGAATAAAGAATGAAATGTTCAAACATTGTGTGTTATTGAATATTCTACCCTACAAATTAATAAAAGAATCACAATAGATTTATATGATTACTAAACTATATTTCGGCGCTACCATATGGTTAAGTAAAAATAACAAGACAAATTGTTTCGAACACTACATATAACCGCTTTGCGCATCCTTCAACTTAGTAGGGGTAACAGAACAGATCGTTAAGATTATAAAGCTATATTTCTGGCACCAGTAATTGTATGTGGAAACAATTTTTTGTTTACCATATATTATATTGCACAGGCTACGAAAGTTCTATTACCCAAACATAAAATGGTACTGAACAAACTATGTATTTAAAACAGTTGTATGTACTTATGTTGATGCCCTTTTAGAACTATGTTAATTACTTGAAAAATAACATGGACTTCTGAAATTTAAAATACAAAAAATATTCTGGAAACGGTTTTTAATGCAAAAAAAGCCGGGCTTTGAATTATTCTGTGGACATTAAATTTGATTTTCAGAGCAATTATACAAACTACAAGAAATTCACATTTTCAATATTATTCAAATGAATATCTTGATAGGCAAAAAATAATTTCGTAATTAATTTTTAAATATACATAAAATATTACGTTTTATATAATTTTCTTGTTCTACTAGAAATAATAACGAATGATTCACATACATATTAAGAATAAATAATTTTCCGCGAAAGTTTGCTAGGAAAATAATTTTGAATCATCTATGTTACACAGCTTGTCACTCTTAACCCATTGCAATGTTTGAAAGTGTTAGAATGCTCTTCTTCATTAACAGAGTGCAAACAACTTGTTATATTTTATAACTCAAGTGGGAATAAAAATATGGATGACCACCGAAAAAAAGGTAACTCATATAATTTGTATTACATTTAAAATTAAAATAAAAACGTGCAAATACAGATGCATAGAACCTATGCGGCTAAGTTGCAGCATGGATTCGCTGTTGTATAACACAAATTTCGCCAATCTACGTTCATACTTTTCGCGACATACTCTCGAAAACTTCAAAAGCCATAGCAACAGTTTAACTTATTACCTACTTTTCCTTAACTGTACATATCGCCTTTCTACATTTAACAGTTAATATGCAGACAAAAACTACACACACTACGTAATTACACGTCACGGAAAAGAGTCTTTTGAATTTTTGCTGACAAACATGCACCAGATAGGAATAATAAAAAATCATTACAACCAACAACTAAAGTTAATAAATTTTATTCTAAATAAAAATTTCTCTTTCAAATTTCTTGCATTGTTTTCAACATTGTAAAACATGATTTTGACAAAAATGTAATCCACAAATTATCTCAAAAATTTTCCTTATTCAAGAGAATGTGATACTGTAGTATGTACACAATGTTGTTGGCAAATGTTTATAGTTATCCATTCAAACCAAATGTTGCAAGTACTCACAAAACAAACCAAATGTTGCAAGTACTCACAAAACAAGTGGAATGTTTATTACATTAGTCCAATATTTATAAAAAATCACAACATACAAATGGAAAAATTACTTGTAACAAAGATTAAAGAATGTAAAGTAAACTAAATAGAAAAATTTAATTTTCAGTAACAAATCAACTTGAGACATATTCTGTAATTAGAAAACGATGATAATGTTAGTGTTTTGAGTTATTCTTTTAACAACATACTAAGTGTTTATCAAATAAAGTACTGTAAACAATTGTTTTTTAACTACAGAGAATTATGTTGCATAGAAGCAAACTTTGAAGCATAAAAACCATTCCAATAAAACAGCAAAAAAAAAAAAAACTCGCACCCTGTTTGCAAGGTAATGCTTCTACTGATATCCTTAAATTCATTTACAAAACTGCTTATTAACTCTCAGTCAGAACATTATCTGAAACAGCAGTCTAGGTAAACTTTAACAGCATTTAAAAATACGTTTAACAAACATGCAAACTGTTCAAAACCTTGAAACGAATGTTTCACATATATATTAAAAAAGTTTGCTAGGAAGATAATTTTGAATCCTCTATGTTACACAGCTTGTCACTTAATCCATTGCAATGTTTGAAAGTGTTAGAATGCTCTTCTTCATTAACAGAGTAAAAACAACTTTTTATATGTTATAACTCAAGTGAGAATAAAAATGTGAATGACCACCGAAATAAAAGGTAACTTAAATATAATTTGTATTACATTTAAAATTAAAATAAAAACGTGCAAATACAGATGCATAGAACCTATGCGGCTAAGTTGCAGCATGGGATTCGCTGTTGTATAACACAAATTTCACCAATCTACGTTCATACTTTTCGCGACATACTCTCGAAAACTTCAACAGCCATAGCAACAGTTTAACTTATTACCTACTTTTCCTTAAATGTACATATCGCCTTTCTACATTTAACAGTTAATATGCAGACAAAAACTACACACACTACGTAATTACACGTCATGGAAAAGAGTCTTTTGATTTTTTGCTGACAAACATGCACCAGATAAGGAATAATAAAATCATTACAACTAAAGTTAATAAATTTTATTCTAAATAAAAATTTCTCTTTCAAATTTCGTGCACTGTTTTCAACATTGTAAAAGATGATTTTGACAAAAATGTAATCCACAAATTTTCTCAAAAATTTTCCTTATTCAAGAGAATGTGATACTGTAGTACGTACAAAAAAAGTTTTTTGAAGATGTCTCCAACTTGATACGATATTGTTGGCAAATGTTTATAGTTATCCATTCAAACCAAATGTTGCAAGTACTAACAAAACAGGTGGAATGTTTATTACATTAGTCCAATATTTATAAAAAATCACAACATACAAAAGGAAAAAATTACTTCACTTGTAACAAAGATTAAAAAATGTAAAGTAAACAAACTACATAGAGAAATTTAATTTTCAGTAACAAATCAACTTGAGACATATTCTGTAATTAGAAAACGATGATAATGTTAGTGTTCTGAGATACGGTATTCTTTTAACAACATACCAAGTGTTTATCAAATAAAGTACTGTAAACAATTGTTTTTTTAACTACATAGAATTATGTTGCATAGAAGCAAACTTTGAAGCATAAAAACCATTACAATAAAACAGCAAAAAAAAACTCACACCCTGTTTGCAAGGTAATGCTTCTACTGAATTCCTTAAATACATTTACAAAACTGCTTATTAACTCTCAGACAAAACATTATCTGACACAGCAGTCTAGGTAAATCTTAAATCATTTAAATTTACGTTTAACAAACATGCAAATTGTTCAAAACCTTGAAACGTCTACATCTTCAGGAAACTATAATTCCAATGCTTATACCGGGTTTGCAGAGTACTGTTAAAGAGGTCTGCGAACAATTACAAGGTACTGCCCTATAGAATTGATATTAAAGGAATTTTTTATAGGTGACACTAGTGAATCGTAAGTAAAATACTTCATTTTATCAGTCAGTTTCACTTCATAGCAAAATAAGTGTTGGTCAAACGAAATCGTTGAATGCACCATACATTCAAATATAATATTTTTTTCACTTAAAAAAATTCTCTTTATACGTCCAAACTCTGGGAACTCACCGTCTAAAATACTGACAGTAACTGTGTCTTTGGCCCTGTAGACTACACCTTTGACTTTTACCCATAAAATTTTCTTTAAATCCTTACTTCCTGAAATATTACATTTCGCTTTAATTTTATTGGCCGCCAAAGAATTCAGTTTTCTTGAGGGGCCTATTTCTACAGTACTTGTTAACTGACCTTTCTGGAAAATGTTATTCAACTGAAGTTGATGTTTCACTGCAAGAGATTTGCAAACATTTCGCCTGTTGGTTGATGAACGTGCTGCTATTTTTAGAACTCTATGCTTGGCTTCATAGAGCATTGACCACAAATGAACAACTGGGCCAAATTTTTCAATCATTGAATGATAATGTGTTAAGAAATGAAACTTTGGCTTCAAGTCTTCGCCACTGTATTTCATGTAAAGCTCATTAAACTCAGAAACTAGAACTTGTAGCTGCTTACAGTTATTAAGAAGCAGAACTGGGGATAGTAAAATATCAAGGACTTGTCTCATGCGAATGTACAAGATCCATACTGGTTCTCCTCTTGGAATGAAATCTCCGATTAGGACACCAAAATACCTAACCAAAGTTAGCATTTCTGAAGCAGAGAGTCGGATATTTGGAGAAGAACGATTCAAGTGGTCCCACGATAAAGTACAAGGCTTACTGCCACTATCTGGACCATAGTCGAAACCTAATATTCTATCATTCAAAATCTGAAGTGAGAAAGCCTGTAAATCCTTGATGTAATAACAAATCAAAAAGCTCATTACATATTTCGCACATCCCTCAAGTATATCATGCATTATGTCCACGCCCACCTGATCAAACAGACTAAATCCATGAATGTCAAGCCACACACAGCGTTCTTTAATTCCATTTTCACAACAATTTGAAGACAACAAATCATATTCATATTGATCTTTCGACCTAAGAAGTGAAGGATTTTCAAGGCACTGCGTCTTAAGAAATTCCTTATTTCCTTTACATATTCGGCATGCGTAATTGGCTGAAAAACTCTCCACGAATCCAGTAATGGAGTGTATACCTAGGTTGTCACCTATTATAATGCCTAGGTCAAACCTCAAATTACCTTTGAACCCAGGTACGTCAATAGTCACCCCTGTTTCTTTTAGAAATATTAACTCTTCAATGAGTGGTTTGAAAACAACTGCATTGCCAAACTTGACTCTGTCTGCTGAATGGAAAATAAGAGCGAGGAAGATTTTTTGCAGTGCCGAAACACGGTCTGGTGGGATACAAGGAACGGAAACATAGACTGCCCCCAGTTTGTGTATTCCTGAATGACTGCCCAATGGGTTGCCTACTTCAAAATCATCATAAAAGAGACACAAAGGAAGAACAGTGTGATTTGCATGCTCCTGCAATTTCGCTCTCCAAGTAGAACCTTGGATGAAGTTTTGGAGAACACCTTTTTCTCCATGTAATAGAGAAGTCACATTACTCAACGTTTCGGCGAGAACATCCTTCAATGAGAAAAATTTCTGCAGTACAAACCTCAACTGAATGAATTGTTCGGTGCATGTGGTAGGCACAAGATTCATGACATTATTTTTCCTTACACTGTCAAGCCTTTCTCCTATAACAATTTCAAGTGGTGAGATATATGTACCTTGAGCAGCATAATACTTCAGTCTTTTATATTCAGTCATGAAATCTTTTAAATGTGTCTGAACCATGGAAATCAATTCAGTCATCAAAGCACTTGTTGATTCCTCAGATAACTGCCCATTTACAACCAATTGTTCAGCCTTATTCTGAACACAAACTGCTAGACTTTCATTCAAAAATATATCCATGCCCTCCACCACAAACTGGACTACATTTCTATGTATAAACGGGTTTGCATGCAAAGAGGCTAAAAATGAAGCAGTACATTTTTGTAACGAGGCTGTTACACTTTCAGAAGATGATTTGTTACAAGTGTGAGGCACAGCAATTGTACTGACAATAGGTGTTTCATTACACACAAAAGATGTACTAGGTGTCACACTGTTGGATGAGGGATCGTTGCTATTGTGCGCTACACCAGTTGAAGTGGAGTATGTACCAGGTGTGGTGTCTGAAGTAATGCTTTCGTTTAAAAAAAATAATCCTGACTTTTTGTTAGTAGGTTCCACCCTTTTCTTCTTGAAGTTTGAATGTCTCAATAAGTGTTTACGATATGAGTTCAATAAGTGGAAGGACCTATCACAACCATTTTCAATACAACGATAATGATCCAAACTCTTCAAGTTGTGTACTAATTCCATATGCTTAAGCATTGTTTTTACAACAGGAAACTGACCTTTACATAGAAAACATGTAGGCATGATGAAGTAATATAAGCGAATATCAATCGTTACGTTATGAAAGATATAAACGTCAAATTTACAATGGGCCCAATACGGAAATGTAGCTAGCAATAGGCTGTAAAGCAAGACAATAAAATTCTGTATTGCAACTGTTTGTAAAAATATTAATTATGATTTTACAAATTACAAGAGAATCCAGATATTTTTTTCACCAATTTAATTTGACGAAGCTTATTAGATCTGATGATTTATACCTATGTCAGACATAAGGGCACTGACACTGCTAAATCTGTGATCCCACGAGGTCGTGATATTGTAAAATGCTTTCTGAATGAAATGCCAGACAACAGAGGATTCAACTGGGTAGAGAGCGCAAAGAGCTTGAAATGACTTAAAACAACAATCGACAGCAGCCAATATGCCGTGCAGTTTGAAATAAACTGTATCGATTACAACGTAGAAGCTACTTATTTCGTGCACAGTAGGCCCTACTATCACGACTAAAGGTTGGAATGTGACTCCAAGCCTAGACACCTTATCTTTCCGCCTTGTGATTGTTTCTTGAAGTTCCGCCTCGCTCTTCACATGAGTGATAAATCCATCCCTTACTTCAAGTTTTGATGGCCGCCATGTTGTTTTCACCTTCTTCGGCCTGTTGGTTACGGTTGACAACAGAAATGGTAGGGCAAGAAAGGCAGCAATGTTTGACGCCTCTTCACTTACGTGTGCCGCTTTGAGTGTTTCTTTCAAAAAGTTCTTTGTAGAGATTTCTTTTGTGATTTTAAGTTTCTTTTGCAAAAGATCAAGGATCTTTCCTTTGTAAATGGGCAAGGTTTCGTACAGCTTATCCACAGCACTTGGATACAAAACCTCGAAATCCTTCTGGAGCTGAAAAAAAAAATTCATATATGAAGATTATGTTTATATTCACGTCAATACTGTTAGCCTAAAGTTTCCATGTGTGCACAATTTTATTATTAGGCGGAAACAAATTAAAGTGATCCACTCGCAGAACTACGCACAGCCAAACCGCTGGACCTAGAACCATTACATTTCGAGGGCAGCTTCCCCTTAACCTGTAGACACCCAGTTAGAACAGATGTTATGAAATTCGAAAAATAAGGGCATTAAAAAATGTGAAATGAGTTTTCAAACTATCCCTAATAACTCACTATGCTGCAAAGTTAATTTTCTTTCCAATTAATCCTCCTGTATCTCCTTAACGAGTTGACATATCGAGATCAATATCTGAAAAGTGATTTTAGAATTTTTTAGATTCGACCTTGAAGACCGTTAAAAAGAAATGACCTTCCAATTAATAATTCGTATCTCTTAAACCTGTTGAGATATCGAGATGATTTATTGATAGGAAAGAAGCATACACAAATTTATGAAAATCAAATTCTGTATTATAGAGATTCTAAATTTAAGGATGTAAAAAGCAGTACAGTAACATTTTACAGGCTCCAGTAAAATGAGCATCAATGTGGAGAATTAACTAAAAATTCGTTAATTTTTGCCAGCGTGTTCATAGATAAAGCTTTTTGGTCATGGGCCTGTATACACGAAAGAATTGTCACGAACTGCCCTGAAACATTGGTGAATGTTAGGGCCTATATAAGCCTGCACGGTGAGGGGTTTCGCGTTTCGTATCCCGTGTAATACCTTTCGAAAGCAATCACTGTGATATTGTGTGCACAAATATTAGCTGTAGTTGGAAGATAGCGACGGGACAATCACGTTATTTGAACTGATCTTAACAGCTTAGCACTTGAGAACCAGTAAGGGCAACATGGGTTTGATATGGAGCAGTGCCTGGAATGAAGGGCGGTCAGAACGATTTAGAGACAGCGTGTTTAGTATGTCTTCCCCTATTCGTCTTCGATAAACCAGTTACATACGGAATGTAAGATTCACTAAAAAGCAAGAAATAAAATATTTTTAACAAAAAACAAAACCGAGTTAAAAATTCTACTCTTGTAAGAAATGCACTTAAAAGTGAAAAATAACATTACTTTTTTATTTTACTTTACTTAATAATGAAACAGTATTGTTATTTTTGGAGTCGATGGCAGCCAATCTTTGACAAAATATATTTACAGTTAAATTAATTTAATAATGTAGGAATACCTAACTAAACATATTTACAAATGAATAAAACTGCCTATAAAGCTACACATTAAACCTGAATACAAAAGCGACACTTCGAAAATCTATTTGACAGATAAAAACATGTTTCATGTAGTACAAATCTAAATACCTCAGGGTGATTCTAAGCATCACAAAACCCCATTCTAATATAGTTAAAGGAAAATTACAGGATACAAGTGCATCGAAAATTATGATATTGGACATAGCTAGCTGTCAACGACGTCTTCCCTCACGTGTCTGCCCTCAAGTTTCTACCCTCCCACCCCGGCTGTTCAGTGCCGCAGGGCAGCTGTCTTTCTGTTGATAAAATAATGCTTAGTTGCAGTCAGCATAAAATTTAAATAAATTAGATGTTATACATACAATACTACGTTACATGTTTGTTGGCTGACACCGACTCCAAAATTAACAATAAAATTATATTAATTACTAAATTGAATTAATTTATTTGCGTTTTTTTCTAAGAGCATATGTTTGACGTAGGTTTTGGTTTTTTGTTAAAAAAAATTTTATTCAATAACCTGGGCTCTAAATTGTCAATTTGTAAACAATGGTTAACATTTTTTTTCCCACCCTCTTAAATTCTTAATTATAAATATGTTAGATTAACATAACAAACGACACTTACAAGTATGTATCCCATAGGTTTCTTCAGGGCCGGATATTTATTTATGTAAGATGCAACTGTTGCTTCAGACATGTTCTGTAACAATTCCTTTAGGCGCACAGGTGCAGTCTGTTCCCAGTGTCTTACTACTGACTCCCAAGGATCCGATGAATTGAACAGCCATGTCAAACTGTCCTGTACTTGGTCTGCGAAAGCACTGCCAGCTGAAAAAAAAGTCATTATAGTTATTTGTTTAAAACATACATAATTACGAGGAACATTTAACTTTTACTGCTACTTATCTTATCTTATATACTTATATTTACCAACTGAAAATATAATTTTTATTGGCAGATGATGTAAATGCATTATTAAAAAAAAACCTATTTATCAATTTAAATTCTGCACGTGCTTTCTATAATTCACAACACTCTTGTCCAATTGTATATCAATCGCAATTATCTTATAAGAGCACATTTCCAAGGAAGCACTACAAAAATGCTAAACTTTTCATCACATCATTCATGATTCCCAACATTGCTAAATGTCATGCAAGGAATGTAATATTTTGAAAATAATTGGCAAATAATGTGTATAAAGTAAAACCGTGTTTTCATAAGGACGAAGGTCGTTCTTACAACAAGTACTGAAACAGTAAAAACTGAAATAAAGATCTGTGCTGTAACGAGTACAGATTTCAATATTTTGTTTAATATTTGAATTTAGAAGTAATGCTCTTGTTATTTTGTTGTTGTTATTTAAACGACAATATTTATGGTCATTTAATGTTCTTGTATTACTTCATGGTATTTTATGACGTCATTTTCTTCTTTTCTTTATGTCAGTTAAATACTGAAAGCACCCCATCCATTTTATTCGTTTAAATTATAGGCTACTTTATCTTTACCAACTTATTTGTTAATTGTAATCTTGGTGTCAATATTGCTAATTATTGAATTGAATTTTTATTATTATAATCTCTTTATCTCCAAACTATTGCAGTAGGTTTTCATTTTTACGTTTTTCTCTTAGCCGAGAAGGAGAAAGGAGAGAGAATGATGGAAGGTTCAAATGACATCGGTACGTGAATTTTCCGAGCCGTATTATGGCCGACGATAAGCGGCCTCATCCTAACTTTAGGATATTTATAAAAGCCATTGTTTTGAAGGTTGCTAGACATGAAAGTAGGGAATGCACAAGAAGAGTCCCTTACTTCCGGCATAACATTTGTTTTGAATGAGTATGTGCTTCGCCAAACTTCATTACTACAGATGAGTGGTGACGCCACTTACATTTCTCATAAACTCTCCCAATTCTTCCGTTTCCGACGACAAATAATAAGGATGTTTAAACTGTACTGTGTGTGTAACGTATTATTTGATATTTATGTTGACAAATTTTCAAGCTAAACATTAGTTTTCGGGAGATCAATTATATCCTACATCAACCCATTGGTATGAGATTCAGAGCTCTGCTCTAGGCCGGCGCAATTTGTAGCTGCTGTATAAATTATCGTACCTACTCTTCAAGTATTAAGTGTGAATTCAGTTGATTAAATATTTACATCACTGAGTAAATTTCTCGAGCAAATCACGAATATTATTTTTATTTATGAACTTTATTTTCTGAGTTAGTCATGTTAAATAATATTAAGGATGTTATAAACCAGTTTTTCCATTATTGAATTTTTATTTCAGTTTTCTAAAAGAGTTAGTTTGAACTTAACAGTGCGGGGTTCGCTCTACTGTTGGCGACTTCCGCATGTTTGCGCTAGTAGTTCTGTTCAGGTAGCAGGGTGTCGCTCATATCTCTGTCTTTGTCCTGCGTGGGACCTCTCTTTCTATTACACTTGGGCATTCCCGGTCCAAAGTCCCGTGATGGGTAGGGGGGTGGGCTGCCACGTTGCCAAACGTCGCGTCGCTAGCAGGTATGAAACACATTCGTGAAAGTAGGTAATTAGTCCTTGCCTTTCTGTGGTTGAACTCGTCAGCTGCCTGCATTTTTCGGTAACACGGTTCTTGAATAATGTTGAGTTAGAATATACACACGGCGGGAATTTTTGAATAAAATTTATTTTAGAGGTTTCTGTAGGCATATAGGCTATAATTAAACAGTTAAAAGTAGTTATATTCTTTGATAAATATTCAGACTTACCTATATATTAATCATACTCTCTTGCTAGAAATATTGTTTTAAATCAAATTAAAGAAAATTATTTACAGGCAAGTTTTTTTTTGTGTGATGGAAAACCATCCATTTTCACTAAACACAACACTTTGAAATCAGTCTTTTGATTAATTCCTGCCCATAATTTCATATATATAATGTATAATTGTCTAGTAATAAACCTTCCGGTAGGCAATGAATATAAAGTAATGCATAACAGAGATAGAATTTTATTTTCATGCTATCACTCATACTACTGGTTCATAAATAAAATGTATTAAACTGTAATTAAAATTCTGTTTTCCACATAATATAGTGTCGATATAGGTTTTTTTTTGCGAAATAATCCGGGCTGCCTAGAAGAAAGTAAGACATGTCGTTAAAAACTTACTCAAAAGAATAGTTTAGTATAACGGTGGAATCAAAATTGGAACACACTGATTTGACTCGCCATACTACTCACATAATAGTAGCTGAAACTATTTAAAATCCAATCAATTTAAACATCTGAACACTGTTTCTTCTATACCCACAGAACAGACTAGATGGATAACAACTGATAAGAGTCTGATGAAAAAAAGTTAGTTATTCTCTTTGACAGACACCATGTTCTCAATCACTGACTTCATAGTACAAGAAATACCTGATATTGATACTTTGAAGGAAAAGATGATTAAATTTGGCTAAGTGCGTTTTGTCCACGAATTCTAGTCGAGTAATTCTGCTTGTCAAAACCTGTTTATGTGATTTTAGCACATTTAAAGGCGTAACTGAAAATTATATCATTATAGAATATTTCTTTAAGTTTCATCAACTCATTACTTATAAGAAAATATTCAATCAGTAATAACGCTGTTTTCTAAACATGGTAAATACAAGAAAATCACTAATCTGTTTTATTATGCACAAATGTTTTAACCAACAAGACAAATTTTATTCATAACGGTTATTATATGCCTGCTAAATGTAGACTAAAAAACATCTGTTATAAAAATATTTGCAAGTCCTTGTTTACAAAATCAGTCAGATTTGTACATGAAAACCAAGAAGTTGAGTTCGCTCCCCTATTAACTATAGTCGAAGTACTGAAATTAAAATAAATTAAATGGCCACTGAGACATTAGTAGGTCTAATGGTTTCACATATTATTTGAGTAATAAAATGTCTTTAGAGAGGTACTATAGATTGACGATACTTAGAATTTTATATTTATTTAAAATATATTTATATTATATTACACAGTGGCTTCAATGTCCACCCCCCTCCACCGTCTTTTCATTGATCTACATTTTTTAAGTCACGAAATCACGTCATATTGAGCGAAAGGACGAAGTGGCTTAGGGGTTCTTCAGAATGGACCACAATTCCACATTTTCAAGTCATTTAAATGAATTTTCTACGCCTCGATAAAGCAGAAAGATCAGCAAGTACAGCACTCCAAAAAATGTCTGCATGGAATTGGAATTGCGTAACTATTTTATTATAAATCAATTGCATTCAACTTATCAATACTAGTCAGCAAAGAATAACATGAAACTTTGGTGGATCACAATAATAGCACAACACAAATTTTCTGTCCTCTGAATTATTCGTGAGAACCAACATAGGCCTACATCATATCAATCAAATAAGCCGTAAATAATAAGACGCGCTCTATTAGGCTCAATTTAGGATAAATAAAGGTTAAGAGAACATTCCATTCTGAGTGTCTATGCAAGTATACACTTATTATGGGCAGAAATTATTTCCAAAAAAAAATTATGGTTTAATGTATTAAACATATTTTTGAAAAAATATTTCTATCTATTCTAATGTAATTAATTTCAGGATATATTTTTATAAATCAAGCCCTTTATAAAAGTATCATATTAAGTACATATAGGTTGGGGAACTATATTTAACTTGAGACTTAGAAAACATGATACCTGTCCTTTTTTATGCATCACATAAATCTAATATTTTGAAAAAAAAATTTAGTTCCTTGCTCTATTAATTTTTTATGTAGGAAATATTAACAGAAAGAACACTGGACTTAGATTGAATTCAATTTCGGCGAGACTGAAAATCGAAAATTTCAGTTAAATTATTTTATTATGTTAGGCGTCTCAAATAAAAAAGTTTTATGCAATGTCCATATGTTATTTATTGTTGTTTTCTTTCTTCATGAGACTTAACAAACTATCACGTTTTCCGATACTCCTAAGCAAGTCCAGCAGAGGTGAATCTCAGTACACCAATTAGCAGCTTCCTGAATGTTTTGAAATTTGGTATACCTACACACTCTTTGGGTACATATTTCACTCTTTTTCAAAAATGGGCTGGATCGGGTTTGTTGTTTTAAAAAAACTGGCGGCGAATATTTCGAAAAAATTTCAGAATTTATAATAGAGGCAAATATGAATGTCTAATTTATTGCTGGATTGGATTTATACCCCACACATATTGTTGAGGCAACAATTAATTTCCAATATATTGTTACAGTGTATTTTATAGAAATATTCATAAGATTTTACATAGTTAATGAAACTTCTGGAATTTTCAGAAAGTTTTTTTATATTGGTAGGCCGTACTGCGAAATTTACCTTTTCGGCTGACTGCCATCGGGGATTAACCAATACAGAATTTAATACTACGCCTCACAGAATTTACCAGCCACAGCCATCATCAAACTATACACAAGGCAAACTGTGCCTCACATAATACTTTTAGAGTGCCGCAAAGTTTTTTACCCAACTACTTTTTTTTGCTACGTATATTTTTGCTGTGCTATTATCTTTCAAGTGATGGCGTTAGTGTTAACACCGTTTGGCTCACGTTACAATAAAATGTATTATGTACTTCTGTTTTATCAAATAATGATTAAAGTTTAAATAGGTATAGTAAAGCATTTTATTTCTTGCTAACCAATTATTGTGATCTTTCCCGTCAGTTTTACGAGAGCAAATACCGTAACGTACAATATTAATAAGGAGTAGGCCAACTAGCCTCAACATAATTATGTTGAACACGCTTTTGAAAGATTGCAATCGTCATGCCATTCACTTTTTTGTTCAACTGTGAAAATGTTGCCGCCGTGGTCGGAAATAACAAAATTACCTACAACCACAGTACACAGCAGAGCACATACTTGTATTTATAGTCTTGTCCGAATGCAGCAACACAACTCTGCAGGATCGCCGAAAGCGCTTAGCAAGGATAGACAAATATTTATTCCCTATATGCGTTTATTTTATTACGATAAATTTGTGTTAACTAGAGCACAAGCAGAGACCAGCTAAAATAAACTGCATTAAGCTTATTTACAACTGTACACCTACAAATTAATAATTACACTCTAGTATTTTTATGTAGTGCGTGGGGACCTGCATACCTTCCTCGTAGTTAATATTTATTTCTCGACTTAGTAACACTGCCGTACAACAATTTTCTTCGTGCGTTTTGTCAAAATATCCAATGTAAATAAAACTTGCCAACTGGACACAAAACCTCATAATGACATATAAAGATGTTAACACGTGATTTGGCGGATCAAGATTTACGCTTATTCACAAACGCTTAATCCACTATACCTTGAATATAGTATATAAAGTCCCTTGCCAAGTAATAATTATAGAGTGAACCTATGTGCTAAGAAATAAAATTATCAATTCTATACCAGTATTGGTTTTATTTATGATATATTTTTATGTGTAGTTAGTTAATATAAGTTGAATTAGCAGTAATTTATCGAAAGTAAAAATATTAATAATTACCTTGCAAATTTTGGAAAGTGTCTTCAATGCGCAGCGAATGTGGAGCAGTTACGGATGGTGATGATTCATGGCTGCGTTTGGCTGCATTGATGAGGCCTGCTTTTCTGTAATCACGTTTGCGATTGTGGTAGCAGTCTTGCAATTTTCCTGAAGCTAGCCTCTTGACCCCAGGACTGTAAGTAATGTATGGAATGTAATACGTCGTGAAATGCTCTTTCTCAAACACAACACTTATCTCATGAGCCCACTTCGTCATGCGTTTTGCAGGTATCAAGATGGAAGGGTCGTCCTTCAGTTCATGCCGAATTATGAGGTTGCAGAGCTTGCAGCGGGATGCACTATCAAGCAAACCACTCTCTCCAAATGAGTTTAGTAAAACTTTACCATCGGCAGATTCGTTAAGGAGTTTATAGAGTGAAGTCTGAAACAAAAATTTGTTTACAACTCATCAAAATGTATTAACCATTAACGTATGAAAAAGTGTTTTTACAATAGCAACAAATTTGCGAGAATATAGTATTTTTGGTTAAGAAAGTGACTTACAGATATTTCGCACCATTAAATTCGTAAATGTTATATTTGTACCAAACACTGTCCAGATTTTACGCGTTAAATTAACATTACGTTTTCCAGTAAGTACAGTATTTTTATGTTCCATAGTTTGCAAATGATCGCATGTCAACGTAGCCTTTACATTTGTTCCAAAACTACTTATATATGTAGAAACATTAATCAACTTGGTAAATTGTACTATTGCAAAAGCTGAAATCCTGGAAAAAATTATTCCGTTCCCACAAAGCAAACCTGTCAATAAATATTAGAAAACTTACGAAATAATAAGTGCGGCCTAATATACTAGAAGAGACGGTCAATTCAAATAATTGACAATAGTATCTACTAAATTTAATATATACAGTAAGAACTTAATTAAAACAAATTGAAAACAACATAAATGCGCAAATTTAATTTTTTAGTTCTGTAGATTTCAACCTTATTAAAACACTCAAGCTTACATTTTCCCGGGAGTTAAAACTGATATTTTGATTTGGAGTCAAAGGTACAGTTGCTTGTTCCTCAAAACTGCTATGCTGTGAGTTGCATGGACTTGGTAACTGGTTTTCGTATCCATTCGCAAGGTCCAGATATGTCGGTCCAGTGATGGCTGGCGGCTCCTCCTGAAATAACACAAAATTTAACACAAAATTTATATTTAAATATTTCAAGTCATTACATGGCAGGCTCTTGCCAAACTTATATTAGCTAAGCAAAAATTAAGTTATTTTTAAAGTTTTTTTCTCATCCCGTACTAATTACTATAGTAAATATTTTCGATATACCCTTCCTGCCCCACAAATTGTATTTAACTGTACTCTCTTACATATCACTGTTACCAAATATTTTAAAGTTTAGAACATAACAAAATAATCCAGAAGATAATATTTGTTAGCAAAATGTTTACATTCTGTATCTGAGAAGGTAATTAATATATTTCCGCTTTACTGAACATAAACTAGTCTGTAAACACTCGCATAAATATCTACTACTAGCTTTATAGCCATTAATTGGCCCTCGTGATTTATTGTATACAATAAAGAATCCTTACAACATTTTTCTCCGTATTTTTTTTTCAAAAAAATATATTTTTCTATTTATTACCTCCTGAAGAGAGTTAAAATTTAGACAATACCTGGTGAGGTTTTAATACTGTACGCTCACAAATCGTACAGATTATTTTGAATACTGTACTGAAATTATTATTTTAGATTACTATCCAAAATTCATAGACTTGGAAAATAGTATTGTATTAAGTTAATACTTTTTACTCATTGGAACTAACATGTGAAACAGTAAGCGGGAGTTTAGAATTTAATTTAATTTAAAATGTTATGTTTATTCTTTGGAATTATTGATGTAGGTTGGAATATCTTTAGTCATTTTTTGAATTGTTTAAAGGATATGAATTAGTGGGAAAAAAATGGTAATAATATTATAGCCAGTTGATATATTTTTATTGTAATAAAATATGGAAGGTGGCAGTTTTATAGCTGGTTACAGATTAATATACCTAGTACTAGAACCTACGTGTATAAAACGGAAACCTTTCTTAAAATGATGTGTTTTGAGACATTTTCAGATGTCATTGGTGAGTGGCAACTGTATAATAGCTTGCTGTCATAGTCCAAATTACTCCTCAACTAACAAAAATTTAAATTGTTTCTTTTTGTATTATCATACTCGAGATTTCATTTTAGAAGATATTGCTTCCTTCAAAATAAACCCAGAGGCAGATGTAAGAACATTGACTCTACCGAAATAAAAAGGTAGTGGCATGCGCAAATGTGAAATAAAAATAAATTATTCCCTGAAATCCAAAACATTTGTATGCTAATCAGTGTCCAACATAATACTTAGAATAATATGATTAGTAATATGTATTTGTAACTATGGGGTCGAGAGAAGCTAAATATCTACACAGTATAATTAATTATTACTTCTTGATATTGAATGTGATATTTTATAATTTGAATATAGTAAGTTATTGATGGATAATTTGTAGTACAAACGACTATAAATAATTATTGGAAGAGTTTTTGAATTACGACCTATTAAAACACTTTTAGTTACATACCATAGTTAAAACAGTATACGTACAAGGACAGTGTAGAATACAGAATCTGCATCCCAAAAAGTGATGTCAAAAGAACGTGCTAAGCTGTACAGTCAGAACTTTTTTTGTCCGTCCATTGTTTACACTAATTTAAAAAATACTGTAGGAAAGGCGCCCTGAAAATTCCTATAATAATTATTTCATTTGGGAGCTATTCTCTTCGGTAAATTCTGAAAAATCTTTCGTAAAATCATTTAGCCTAATATTTAAAAGTTAATATAATTAGCACAATTTAAATTTCTTTAGCTACATAAATTGCAATAATTATACGCCAATCACTCGAAATTTTAATAAAACAATAATATTTTTCATCAGACTTTAAAATTGCCAGTTACAAATTAAAAAAACGCGTACGAATCAGATATTTAGTGATGTTATGTGAAACAGACTATTATGGTCGTGACAATGAAAGGCTCTGCATGCGAGTTAGTTTAGTTAATTCCAAAACCAATTCAATAACAACATTAATATTTTACACATAGATGAATGGTAATATTAAAGTTTATTGATATCAATTTTTATTACAACTAATCATTTAATAAAAAGTTATCAAACATCATATTGGGTATTTAATTATCTATATTAAAAACATTTAAATAATTTTAAAAAATTGAATGTAACATAATGGTGTGACTACAAAAATTTATTGGTAACACTTGAATGCAATGAATTACAAAGAAACTATTTTCGCTTTGAATTTTCAAATATAAAAATAGGGGACAGAAATTTTTGTATGCCGTTGCATATCTGATGTAAATATTATGTAAACTTTTTGTAGGCGATTGTCACAAATTTCTTAATGGTAACACAATTGAGAAGCAGGAGGGACGCCACAAAAGTGATTTTATTCACTCACTTTTATAATTTTTATAACTGTATTAACTTGTCCGCCCACGTAACCTTAACAAAATGAATGTATGCCGCCCTACATTGTGGCAACAACTGTACAAAAATTTGATTTCTCGAAGAAACATCTTTATTTAAATTAGAAACTGTGTTGGGCACGTACTGTATCAATATTTATAACAAAATATTCAATGTTATTAATTAGTTACATTATTTATTAGCTAAATTAATATTCTCGGTGTGTAGTTGGTACTGATATTGGGACCTACGATCCGGCACTTCCTTCATACACAAGGATATAAGGATGTCAGGATGTCAGCTTAGCATGGGAGTGACGTCTCCGATACTCCTTCCATGTTCTGTGATCGTGAGTTGTTCGTGTATGAGGTACCGGGCCCGTGACGCACACTTTAAGCAGAAGTAAACCCGGGGGTGGGTGTTGAGACAGGAAGACTGAAACACGCTCACATTCCAGGAATTATTTCCTAGCGCTCACCTTCCAAGCGGCTCTTCCACTCCGCCTGCAAGTATCCTCAACAACAGCCAAACAATAGCTAACTACTGGTAGGGTTGCCACCTTGTATAAAGTCTATCCGAAACTAGGCCAATGGAATTCCAGGTCACTTATGCGCACAAAAGAGGATCTATTATACACACACCAAGCCAAGTACGGCGGGTTGTTGTGGAGGGTCAGGAGTCTTGTAGTAAAAATTTTTATGTGCAAAAAAACTTGCAGGAATTTACGAACTAAAAAAGTGAATTTCTAAAGAGTTCAGAGTCTTTCCCTAGAAAATTTTTCTTTTAATTTACAAAATGGTGCTAATTAAGGTGTTTCCGAACGGTGTATTTTATCCAGTCTAAGATATATATTCAAATATCGCGGATCATCAAGCTCCCCTTCTTAGAGCCGATATTGTGCGGCGTGTATGTGAGAATGTGTTTGGTCATGAATATCGTGGAAAATTGCCTTAATTACATTTATATATGTTATAAAAAGAAAATCAGCATGCTTATTATGCCACTGAAACCTATTGGTATGACTTATAGAAAATATAGCCTATCTAACCAGTTTATATGTATATACGTTCGCTAATGCTGGCGTTTGAAGTGTTTTAGGAGCAGAATTATGTTTGAGTTATGTATGTACTCGCATTCTGTAAGTATCTGAATTTGCTATGTAAATAAAAGCTGATACATTTTGTTAATCGCCAGATGTATGTGTTGTTTACGTCAATAATTAGGATAGGCCTATTGTGTGTGGCCTGGTTCCTCGTTTAGAGATCGAAATTTACTGTGAAAACTATACTGTGTAGGTTTCGGTTGATATTTTGTAGGCTTACGCAGATCCTTTATGATATATGGTAGATTTTAAAGAAATACTACCTATTGTAGCCGTACCCATGGTGCGACTTCCGGAAGATTTTTATATAGGTATTTTTTCGTTTCTTTGTCCATAGACCCCAAAACCATCGTCAACTCAGTATAGATAATATATATAATAATATATATCACTTTCTTGTGGACACGACAACTGTCGTAATTTTTCTCAAATCAATTCCAAACTGATAGATACATGAAATCTAAAGGTGGAAAATCTCGGTCGAGTTCGTTAATGAACAATATCCGACCAAATGGGTAGAAACGGGGAAGGTTTAAACCAAAAATTAGTTAACTCATTCTAAATCCCGCATTATGGAACATATCACACCCGTTTGAATTTATTAAAATTTGTAGTGGTAATACCAAAATCTTTCGTCTGAATAAGTTTTTGATGCCACCAACCGTATCTTCAAGGGGTTGAAAGAAACAAGTGTTGGTGGACAAAAAAATCATAACGCTGTTCGTAGGCATAAAATCAAATTAGTATACGTATTTTGAACATTTTTATACAACTTTTGTCTGAAACAATTTTTGATTAGACGAACTACTGCTGCAAGGGGTGGAAAAAATAAGGGCCGAAAAATGATCATAACTCCCTTAGTAGGTAGAACACCAAATAAGTTCAAAATTGTTAGTAAATCTTATAATTTTTATATACAACTATTGTCTGAAACTTTGAATAGACGAATCATTGCTGCAAAGGGTTGAAAAATAAGGGTTAAAAAAAAATCAAGACTCCCTCAGTAGGTACAATATCAAATACGTTCAAACTGTTAGTAAATCTTATAATTTTTATCTAAAACTTTTGTCTGAAACAATTTTTGATTAGACAAACCATTGCTGCAAGGGGTTGAAAAAATAAGGGGTCAAATTTAAAAAAAAAATCATAACTCCCTCAGTAGGAACAATATCAAAAACATTCCATTCAAACTCTTCGTAAATCTTATAATTTTCATCCAAAACTTTTGTCCGAAACAATTTTCGATCGGATGAACCATTGCTGCAAGGTGTTGAAAAAATAAGGGGAAGAATTTAAAAAATAATAACTCTCTCATTAGATACACTATAAAATCCGTTCTAATTGTTTGTAAATCTTATAATATTTAACTGAAATGTTTGTCTGAAACAATTTTTGATAAGACGAACCATTGTTGCAGGGGGCTGGAAAAATTAAAAGGTAGAATTTAAAATAATCTTACGTAATGCACCATGTACACTGTTCAATCCGTTCTGTTTTCTTGAAACCTTAAATTATTATGTACATGACTTGATGTAATCTGTAGCAGAAAACTACAAAAAAAACCAAAAGAAGAACCAACACAAAGTAAGCAAAAATATTGCTGTTGTCAACAGTATATAAACAACACATAAAATTCAATAACAAGGAATATGGCCAAAAACCAAACAAAAAATAAAAAACAAAAGGAAATGGACTGAGAGAACGAAAAAACCCAACAAATAATGTCAACACGAATAATATTTAGACCACCAAAAAATTCAGCACAACAGTTGAAGCGAGACAAAAACACAGCAGACACGGAGACGAAAACCACAAAAACGAAAGGACGAACAAACAACAATAGTTTTCTAAAACAGAATCAAGCGACGTTTCGGGAACTGTTATCTGGTCCCGTCCTCAGGCAGACACGCACATGGTACAAAAACACAGATGTGAGGTGTGTTTTTGTACCATGTGCGTCTCTGCTTGAAGACGGGAGCAGATAGCATTTCCCGAAACGTCGCTTGTTTCTGTTTTAGAAAACTCGTTGTTTGTTCGTCCTTAGGTTTTTGTGGTTTTCGTCTCCGTGTCTGCTGTGTTTTTGTCTCTCTTCAACTGTTGTGCTGAATCTTTTGGTGGTTTAAATAATATTCGTGTTGCCATTATTTGTTGGGTTTTTCCGTTCTCTCAGTCCATTTTCTTTTGTTTTTTTTTTCATTTGTTGTTTGTTTTTTGACCATATTCCTTGGTATGGAATTTTATGTGTTGTAAATATACTGTTGAGAACAGCATTTTTGCTTACTTTAATTATGTTGGTTATTCTTTTGGGTTTTTTTTGTAGTTTTCTGCTACAGATTACATGTCTTAGCAATGGCGTATGTCCAAAAGAGTTCATCAAGTCATGCACTCCCATTGCACAAATCTTTCAAAGATAATATTATGTACATATTTTGTCTGAAGTAAGTTTTTATACAACCAACCACAACTGCAAGGGGTTTAGAAATCAAGGGTTGGCAGACAAAAAAAAAATCATATCTTCCTTCGTAGGCGCAACATCGAATTCGTACAAATTGTGTATTAATCTTACATTTTTTACCCAAAATTTTTGTCTGAAACAATTTTCAAACGGACGAGCCATTGTTGCAGAGGGTTGAAAAAATAATAGGTAAAATAAAAAAATCACAACTACTTACAAACCTGTAAAACCTTAAATTATTATCAATAACTTGCGTCAAAAAAAAAATGTTTTATATGGCCAACCAAGGAATTTACAGAAGTTTACATTCCGCCAGTGGCATGAAGTGTTAGACGTATGTGGCGTTAACACTCGGATTACTCAGATTTTCATAGTACGACTAATTACAATCGTTCTCGTTGGGCAAGTAAAATGAGGTAAATATTGTCTCACTATAACAATAGCAGAATCAGGAATCGGATCATAGCAAACAATTCACTTTTCCCGCAATTAATTACTCTCTGTTAATGAATTATCATATACAAGCATTATAAAAATGTAAAACTTACTTCTTGTTGCACGAATGAAGTGCTTTCAGCAAGCAATCTTTTCCAGCCATCTAAACTTGCTGTAAATTTCGCACAGTCTCCTATAATGGGAATAAGTTCTTTGATCATCGAATCTGTTAATGTTGAAGGGCCCGTACGTCTATACGATTATCTGTGAAGAAAAAAGAAAAACTATTTTAATGCGTTGCAGCTTTCACATTTCACTAGAGAATTATACGGAAACTAATATATCTATCTATATCTATCTATATATATATAAAAATTCAGCTTCCGTATGTATGTGGCCGCAAAACTCGGAAAGTATAGGTTGTATTTAATTGAAATCTTTATAAAACATTGAATATTAACAGAAGAGTGTTTATATGTAATAAAAGTTAGGGAAGGTCCACCAGAAAAGTCGGAAAAAATGTTTTTCTATTCGCTTTTCCTTGACTGGCACGGACATGGCGTCGAAAGAGTGAGTGAGAGGTGTTTAACGGCCCTTTTAACATCGAGGTCTTTCAGAGCCGATGGGGGTGAAATGTGGTGAAACGACAAGGTCGCATGAGGTGAGGGGTGAGGTGTGTAGCAGCGACGGAATGTATCGTGGGAGGAAACGGGAGAACCCCGAGAAAACCCACATGCCATGGCAACGTCCGCCACGTTTCCCACTTGCGATAAGTCCGGGTCCGACCCCGCCGGGAATCGAACCCCGGTCGCCTTGGTGGGAGGCGAGAGGTCTAACCACTCAACCACCGCGCCTCCTAGGCGTCGAAAGAATGAAGCAGGCTAACAGTTTCTTTCGTTGCTCTCTACTAATAATAGAGCATCGCAGTGCTATCTCTACAGATCAAGGTTAACTATGTATATGTATAATTTTAAAGCCAATATTGAACGTATCTTGTAAGTTGTAGTTATTTCCTTTTATGACAAGACTTTATAACATAAAAGTACTAAAGGATAGGTTAACTGTTATAATGTTTGGCTTATCGATACGTTAGGTAGGCCTATTTATCAGGTTGTGTTTAGCTTGATCTGTATGTATGGATGGACTATGAAAATGAACTACGTAATAACATCTTCCCACTAAATATTTATCCAATTTTTGATGTCTGAATGTATTGAAATTTAAATTAACATATAAAAAATCTGTCAATAAAATGTTAGAATCTTATACATATTTAAATATACATTTATACTTTTTAAATTTTATTGCTTCATTTATAATTCAATCAACGATAAAAGCGTTTCTCTTTTCTCTAAACCATCATCTTATTTTTTATTTATATTTGTGGGATTTTTTTTAAAAGCTGTGGAGTCGTGATAAAGTTATTCAGCGTGAATTAAGTGTATTTTTATATCATTAACGGAACCTAATTATGACAAGGTTTGTTTTTCTAATGATATTTCATCCTTTTTAGACGTCATTCGCAGCCCGGGCCTCCAGTCTCACCCCTCCGGCCCCCTTGACAGCCATGCCTCACCACCCGAGCACGAGGCCGTGTGTTGATACTGCGGGCGCGCTAATGCTTCTGCGAAACTCTGCGGACTCTCGCCCGCGTGTCTCGCTGGATGTATGCTGTCCGTCCCACGCACGTGTCCTTGTTGTGTTGCTACTGTTGTTGGTCCTGTCACTGTCTGTGTCTTGTCTTGTGCTGGTTTGCACAGTTTTTGCGACTTTTACACCAGCGCCTGGTACACTGGGCATTGCTTGTAATTGGCCGGGTGGGGGCCCCAGCAGTTTGCACAGGTTGCGGGCTCCGTGCGCGGTTTTGTGCAGTCGGTGGTCATGTGTGGCTTGGCGCATTTCAGGCATTTTGGTGGCATGTTGCAGCCGTTCCTGGTATGCTGTCACAGCTGACACCTGTGGCACTGCGGAAAGTCCGGTGATAGTGGCTGGTACAGCTCGAACGCACACCGCAAGTGGCCCACCCTGTGCCTGCTTAATAGTTCTTCTACCGGGAACCCTTGTGGTAATCTAGCTTTAAATACAGGTAACCAGTCTTTTTCTTGGCCTGGGTTATGGTCCCTCCTCCATTTGGTGAACTGTTGGCAGTCCTCTGCTGGTATGTCATCACTCTTGAGCGCCTCCAGCAGCTCTTGCTTCGTGACTCATGGTGGCACGTGGCGTATGACTACGTGTACTTGTTTGTTACGTACGGCCGGGTGCCAGATTATTGGGATATTTGTTTTTCGCAACTCCATGCTGATCTTGGCGTGGTCTTCCTGTGTCGTGACTCGCATACGTAATTTATTTCCCTTTGTCAGTGTCACTGTATGTCCTGCTTTACAGTGGTCTTTAAAATGTTGGTTTGTCTGTTGATAGCAGTTTACGTCCTAAACTTCAAAGTCGTACCTTTCGGCACGTCTGGTCAGGTGGTCACGTGTCTGTTGGCTGTGTTATTGTGGATGCGTCTGTGGCATCGCCTGAAGGGCTGCGTGCCGCTTGTGGTTTGCGTTTTTTGTTTCGCTGTCTTATGTTGCGTTTGGGCTCTTTAAAGTCGTCCTGGCTCTTTGAATTCGTCCTGGCCTGTCGCTTGGTCGGATGCCTGGTCGCTTGTCTGTCGCGGTGTTGACTGTCCCGCGGGTGTCAACGTCTATAGTGACGTGCTGCCGGAGCTGCCTGGCGGCGAGTCAGGGGTGCCCGGGGAGGAGAGGGGGTGCTTGCGGGGGCGCGAGCGGCCCGCGCTTACGTCACTCTGGCTGCTGGGGCCGGGTGCTCGGGTGACACACTGTACTCTGTCCTGACTGCTGCTCGCCACGGGCAGCATGTCCTGTGATGTCACGTCATCCCTGGTTGTGATTGGAGTATCTGTGGTCTCTTCGTACAGGTCTGTGAGGACTTGCAGGTCTGCCTCGTCCATCAGGATTGTCTGTGCTTGCGTGTCTGTGTTGGTTAGTGGGTCTGGCGAGACGACGCACACGTCCACGTCCACACTGGAGGAGCTGTTTGGTGAATTGCATGCCCTGAGTGGCGCGGTGGTGTCGAGGGACTGCTTCCCCTTGTTTGATTTGTGTTTTTTATTTCCTGGAAAAGAGCGTGACGCGCTCTGTTTGTTCTTGCGCCCCATGTCGCTGACTGTTGGTTACGCTACTCCTGGCCGTGGCGCCACGGCCAGGAGTATGTTGTGCGGGGGGTTGGGGGGGGGGGGTTTGCGCACGCAGCCACGTTTTCATTCACGTACTCCCGTATACAGCACCGCCCTTGCACTCCCTCTCACGCACACACACACGTACTCAAAGTCAACTCTCTCTCGCACTCGTATCAATGATCCACCCTCTCACACTCACGCACATACACTCACAATGTTTGCTCTCAATCTTTCACGCATACACGTAACCTTAAAACACTCTCTCTCACACACTCGCTCCCGCACGCAAACTCTGTGGTTAATTTGTTACACAGGCCACCCCGTGGTGTAGCTGAACGTTCACGGTACCGTGCGCTGACTCCCGCGGTGCCCCGGGGTTTTAACCCGTGGGTTTAGGGGAGGTAGGGGAGGCAGCCGTCTGCCTCGACTCTTCCGTCTTTTGCTTTCCCCTCTTCTTCGCTCTTCACGCACGACGTCACTGTAAAATCCGCAACTGCTCAGCCCGGGTGCTTATGCAGAACTGACTCGACCCTTTCTGCAACTCTATGAGGATTAAATTCTCATCGATGATTTGCCGCGCCTTGAATATTGGACGACCAATCATCTCAGCCGCCCCATAAATAGATTCATACTGTGAGCAATACGTATATCCTTTTTTTTCGCTTATTTTTCAAGCTCTTCCCGTACACAGAGTTCGACAGTCATTTAAAAAACGATTTCTCGAAGGGGTTCGCAGCCTGGGCACGATGCTCAGCATTAAAGCCTATGCAATCTCTCATCCAGGCTGCCTGCTCAAACCGCAGCACGCGGTGAACGTGGCCGATGACCGCCCCATACTGAACGTAGTGCTGCATTTTTTTAGCATGGACAACATATTTATTACGCAGCGCGAGAGTTTACAGTAATTTACTTATACACCTGTTTGGCGGTACACCATTCACAGGGGACAGACACAGATCTGATAGGCGATTGTGACAATCATCGAGAAAGGTCAAATCTACTTCCGCGAAAAATGATGTATCACTATAGATGTAAATGGTGTTGAAATCCCAACTCGTATACTCATCCCTGGGAACCCATTGGAAATTACCCACAGGAAGCTTATCCAGCATTGGGTGAGCATACGGAGCGTTTACATCGAAATAGCAGATGTAAGAAGACGGAAGGCTTGGGTCGTGATTGGACATGTAAACATTATTAGCTTTCGCGTGACGTTGACTTACATTTGTAATACCTCCACGAACTGCAGACTCTAGGAAGAGGTATATGTCCGGGTCGGTCACAAGCTCAAGATGCATACTGGTTTTAATTAAAAGTGCATCCCATGCGAGCGATGGAGCGGTAATGTAATGAGCGGGATCTAATGAATAATACTGTAGGCAAACGAAACGAAACGACCCGAATATGTCGGCCAGCAAACAAGTATCCACCTTCAGATAACTAAATGTGTACTCTATTAATGTGGCACAATGGAAGATGTCCCAAGCCCTTTGAGCATGAGTATTGTCCTGATCACTCACTTCCGTGGAACTCAATGCGTTATGGAACGCTTCCTTTGGTGGTAGCAAGGCAGTCTGCAATTGTTCACTAGACTTAACAAAATCATAGGGGATCACACCTTTACGCGTAGCTAACTGAAACTGTGCGTCATCCGGAAACATTGAATGGGTGAGTCAACTGATCAGGTGTGAGATTGCCAGCGAGAGTTTCCAGAGATGAATTTAAAAAGTTAAGTGAATCAATAAATCTAAGACGCACAGTGCGCATGCCTCCTTGCGCATTACCTGCGACAGGTATGTATTTAGTAATACATTTGTAACTCTGTAGAGTTACGCCTAGGACTTTGACCTCGCCCGGATTCTCCACAATAAAGGAGCTGTCCGGCTGTGCAATCCGCCGCGAAACTAAGTGTTTCATTAAAAAAGTGGGCCTCATAATTTTGGAAATTATGAAAAACTGAGACAAGCTGTTTTTGAGCACCTTCTGCCCAGCCAATACCTTCTTACAGATATGGCAATGTGTTTGACTCGCAAGCCTTGCAGAGATGGCTGGAGTCGGTGTCTTAACAGGAATGGTCTTTGAATAAATATCACATACCCATTTTGTCATTGAAACTAATTCTGCGACCATTTCAACAAAACAATTAGCACCCTCGAATTGCACATACTTGGTCAAAGAGTTATCGTACCCACACACTAACAAAATGCTACATGTGTATGGTACATGTTCGTTTACCCGTGTGGTATTAGATGTCTCATCACCGGGTAAACAAGTGGATATCGGCTTAAGGTATGACTCGGTGTCACAGTACGCAATAAAGCTGAATCGATCCTCTTTTGCAATATTTGTAAATTGTAAATATTTGTTCTCCTTTGTAGGGAAACAGGAATGCACAGCTTGATGCTGGCTGCAGAGAACAGTGTGTGAAGTTAACCTGTCTTCACTTGTGAAGTATTGAAGACAGCGCTTGCAAATCCATTTCTTATGAGTAGACTTTGACAGTTGGGAACGTAATAATCTGGAAAGAATCTTAATTGTTACAAAGTGTAGGTGCTCTGTCTCTTCACTAGAACGAATCGCTAAAATATATGCATATCTCACTCTTCGCTCAGAGGATATGCGAAGAGGCTGGATAGAGGATTCAGATTTGCCACTAAAACATTCATCAACAATATTCCCCTTACTGTCAACGCATGCATAAATGTTAATGGAAATATTATTGTTCCTCTCGAATGTTTTAATCTGATGGAGAGTATCCGGGAAACTCAAACCAGACGTATTGAAAGCCACAAAGGATCCGGATACGAACTGGCTCGCCTAACATTACCTTCTGCAGTCATCACACCTACCATAAAGGCATGCAGAAAGCAATGCTGCTCGGGACAAACAATATTTACACAAGCTTTCCTATTGGACAAAAACGTCGGCAATTTCGTGTGCGGTGCGCCAATAGTGAAAGTTCTATAGCTTGAAACATGTACATCCATGTTAAAAAATCGCTTTGGATCTCACCCACTGCCACGAGCAGCGAAATCGCTAACGTTCCTATTGACTTCCGGAATGAATACTGAATCATAGATTTCCCCTACCTCATCAGAGAGCAGTACCGCGGCTGAGTGGGTTGTTAGATGAAACATCTCACTCTCACTTCCCTCCACAGATTCTTTAACAAATGAAGCCGAGAGTGAAATGTAAACTTTAAAGGGGCATATCAAGATGGAAGTTAAGGCCAGAAAGGGAACCCTACATCTCTGTAGAAACCGGTCCAAATCGGGATCAATAGACTCAACATCATTACCGATCCGAAAGTCCACTATCCGGTTAGCAAAAGTGGAGTCCAAGATATCACTCTGCAGGGGAGGAAAGTCGCCAGCTTCATGCGGCTCCACCCCGGATGCCCGCGTGCTGTCGCGAGTGTCCCACATGGAAGCCTCTCTTGGTCGGGGTCGCTTCGCCTCGGGGGGAGTAGACATGGTTAGGAGGGGTTAGGCGGGAAGTTACGTTCAACAATCCAAATTAACTTGATGTAAGTTTTTGGACATACGCCATTGATAAGAACTTTTTCTGTTGAAGAAAAACTAAAAAAATAATAAAAAAATAAAAGATAAATAAATAAATAAAACCCAAAAAAGACAAAAAAACACAAAATTAAGCAACAAATTTGTTGTTGTCAACAAGGATATAAACACCACAAAATATTCCGTAGCAGAATATGGTCAAAAAAACAAAATGTACTAAGAGAACGAAAAAAAAACAACCCACAAATGATGACACAGAAATATTGAACCCAAAAAATTTAAGCACAACGGTTGAAACGAAACAAAAACACGACAAAACGAAAAGACAAAACAAACACAATAGTTTTCCAAAACAGAATTGAACGATAAAAAACTCCCACAAATGAGGACAGCACAAAAATATTGAACCAAAAATAATTCAGCACAACAGTTGAAACGAGACAAAAACACGACAAAACGAAAAGACGAAACGAACACAATAGTTTTACCAAAACAGAAACAAGCGACGTTTCGGGAACTGATATCTGCTCCTGTCCTCAGGCAAAGACGCACATGGTACGGAAACAAAGGTGCGACTGAGTGAGTGAGTGAGTGTGAACTGTTTGCTTGGGTCCTCCGAGAACCAACCTGTTGATTGGCTCCCGAGGGACCTTTGCAGTTTGATATGGAGTACCTGGCCTTACGGTCGTACCTCCTGCCTAATTGGGCCTACACCTTTTGATATAGGATGTAAGAATTGGTTACCTCTGTTAATTGCGCGACTGAGTAGGGACTGGAAAAATGAGGGTATTTAACAGAGCTCAGATACTTTGCGTAATGACGCAATCCCAGGCAGCCAGATTATAGCCGTCTTACAGGGAGATCATCATCGCTATGGCAAGCCCCTCTGTACGACTGCCGCGTTGCGTCGTGCAGGGGGGCTCGCACAAGAGTTTTGCGGAATGCCGCCCACCTCTAGTTTTATGTTGTGTTATTGTCTGTTTTGAGGGGAGAGAATAGCAAGTGAGTTTTTGACCCAAATGTGGTTTAGGTGCGGTGTTTTTATGAATGGTAAAGAGGTGGAATGGTCGTGGGTGATCGTAGATGATTTTTTTAAATTTTTTTTAGTGTTGTTTGTTCATGTGCAACCGCCAAGGCTCACACCCAACGCCCAGGGGTGGGTTTCCGTCTCCCGAGAAGCTGGCCAACCACAGTACTGGGTTGTGGAATGGTTTCTCCCTCTCTGGCTTTGGGGAGGGGAGACTGGTAGGACTGTCGAGCTTGCCCCTCGGTCCTTTCCCTGCATGTGACCTCCCTTTTTTTAAGATATAAATTAACGTTGCCGTTGTACTAATTTTCGTCGCTGGCTGCGTTGCAATATTAGCACCTGTGGTGCTCCTGACCCATTTGCTCAGGCCTCTAACAGAGCTGATGAGGGCCTTGGCCAGTGTTGCAGATTTTATTTTACGTCGAAACCAGGTATTTGGTCGTTGGATTTTGTGCAAACAGTTTCGCTGCATTGTGTCATATGGCTGAGGGGCACCACAGGGAGGTGTCACTGGCTGCGGCCCTCCTGCTCACGCTATCCTCCAGCCTGGTGGTGGGAGGGGTGTTATGTAAGGAGGCGAGGTCGTTTGTAGCTGACCACCTCCCCAGGGTCGTAGTCGCCCAGTTCCCTTATGAGGGCGTTTGTGTGAGCTCTGACGGTACCGTAGAACTTGATGTTTGTCCTCTGAATGATGGAATGGATGAACTCGCAGCGAGTGATGTGGTGGAGTGATGTGATCCTTGTGAAGGGGACAAGACCTGTGATGATTCGGAGAATGCGATTTTGTGCCACTTGTAATTTGGCTACCTGTTTTTTGGCTGCATAGCCCCAGACTTCTACCGCATATAGTAAGGCTGGGCGGATTAAAATTTTAAATATTTGGAGGCGAACTCTATGAGGTAATATTTTTCCCTTGAGGAGGGGATACAGAGCTCCTGTTTTTTGTTTGCATTGTGACACTTTGCTGTCGATGTGCTTTTGCCAGGTGAGTCTGGAATCAAGGATGAGACCTAGATATTTAGTGTGTGTGGAGTATGGGATGTCTTCTTCAAACAGTGTGAGAGGTAGTGGGAGCTGCGTCCTACGTCTAGAGAACAAAATGGCGGCTGATTTTTCGGCATTGACCTTTATACGCGATTTCTCCAGCCAGGCCTCGAAGGACTCTATATACCTCTGGACTTGGTCTCGTGTCTGCTCTGCATCAGCTCCGGAGGTGAATATTGCTGTGTCGTCGGCGAACAGCTGCACTCTGATGCCAGGAGCTGCGGGTAGGTCGGAAACATACAGGGAGTACAAGAAGGGGCTTAGCCGCGCTCCCTGTGGCACCCCGCTCGCAATCGGCCATGGGGCAGAGAGTTTCCCCTCTACCTTCACCCCGAAGGTACGTTTGTGTAAGAAGCTGGAAATAAGTAGTATGTATCGAGGCGGAATTTGTAGCTGCATCATTTTATGGATCAGGCCCTCTCCACATCCAGGAAGATGGCCAGCATGTGTTCCCTGGCATTAAATAATTTGGTGGCTGTTTAAATGATTTGTGCTAGGGGATGAGTGGTGGAGTGGCCTTCTCGGAAGCCATATTGAAAATCTGGCTGGAGGGCTAGATCATCTGCGTGGCGTCGCAGGCGACTAATTATGGCTTTCTCTGCCAGCTTGCTGAGGGAGCTCAGCAGGCTGATTGGGCGCCAATTTTGGGGGAATGTTGGGTCTTAACCCTGTTTTGAATAGTGATAACATGGGCTTCTTTTCAGAACTGGGGGAAGTAGCCAACTTGGAGAATGGAATTTATTAAATGTGCCAGGAATGATGTTGCTGCGGGCGGCAGGTGCTTGAGCATGATATTAGAGATTCTGTCCGCTCCTGGTGCCTTCCTGGGTGGCATTTTGCACAGCATAGCGGATATTTCGGTTGGAGTGACGTGTTCCTGTAGGGGAAGGGGGGAGGGTAAAGCTGTGATATGAGGCGAGGAAGCATTTCCTTGACTTCATCGACGAATTTGTCTTGCAGGTCCTCATGGGGTGTGAATTGGCGCTCCAGGGACTCTGCCAGGGCTTCAGCTTTTTCTTCGGCTGTATAAGTCAGTCATCATAGTCCGTGGATAGCTGGAGGAGTGCGCTTGGCAGATTTTCCCTGCAGACCTGTGGTCAGTGACCAGATGCCCTGCGGTGTGTTAAAGGGCCACGGACTTGTTGCTCCCAGCTAGCAATTCTGTGTCTTTGCGCTTCCCTTTTAAGTTTTTTCTTTAGTCTGTTGTAGGTGTTTTTGGTCTCCGGGGTTCGTAGGCATTGGTAGTCGTGTCTTACCTGGTTTTTGTTTGCTATGAGTAGGTCTATTGTCGGGTGTTCCAGTCTGGTGCAGTCTCTTCGTGTAATGTTGTGGGAGGCGTCCTTCGCAGCTGTCAGTATTGTCGTGGTCAGGCACTGTACTGCAGCATCTATGTCCTGTGGTGTCTCCATGTCTGTGATTGGGTAGTAGATATCTTCTAGTGTGCTTGTGTATTCCTCCCAGTTTGTCATTTTGGTTGGTCTGTATTGGGCTGTATTTTTTGTTGTATAAATCGTCGTTTCGCATAGGATTGGATTGTGGTCACTGTCTAGTTCGCATAGGGAAGTGAGGTTAAATGTATGGTTTGTGTCATTTGTCATAATAATGTCAATGACATCTCCAGGGCTTCCATTATATGGGTGTGTCTGGTCCACTAACAGAAAGCCTTTGTTTTGGGCATAGGTGGCGAGCCGTTTGCCAGCTGGGTTGGAGCCTCTAGAGCGCCAGTCCGGATGTTTGGCGTTAAGATCGCCAGTGAGCAGGAATGTATCACATCTGTCTGTAATGGCATCGAGGTCTGCCTCGTGGAACTTTTTGCTGGGTGATCTGTATACTGCTGCCAGCAAGCACTCTCCTTCCTTGGTTGGCAGAATTATTGTCAGACATTCCATGGGAATGAGGGGGGGGGGGGGGTGTGGTGATGAAATGATTGATGCCATGTTTGATGAGCACCACTGTACCGCGGCCGGAGTCGTCCCGGTACACGTGGTACCCCTGGACACTTAAGCGATGGTTTGCGGAAGAACTGTTTCGTTGATGAGGGCAACTTGCACTCCATATGTATGCAACACCTCGCGCAGCTCGTGGAGCTGGGCGCGAAGGCCATTTGCATTCCAATACAGAATGTTAAATGGTCCCTGTAGACTGTCGTCTGCGTCTGTGTTGTCTGTCGCGTCTGTCGTTCTGTTGTCAGTCATGGGCGGGAGCAGATGCGTAATATTCCGCTAGGGCATTCATGAATATTGTAAGCCTCTGCGCAGGCTGTGTGACGCCTCGCATCTGAAGTAGGTGTGGCTGGAATACAGTAAACATTCTAATGTAGTCCATTTCTTGGAGCAGAGCAAAAAACTCCGCAAATCTGGCCTCCCCTGTGGTCCGGTTGCGGGCAGGAGCGGTGTGTGCTGTCGCCGAGGCCTCCCCCTCCCATCCCAAAGCGCCCAAGGACGCAGCCGCGTGCGGGAGAAACTCCCGGGCCGAGCGAAGGTCGCCCCGCCTCGCGCGCCCCTCTTCCACGAGCAAGGCATCGGGAGAAGCGCAAACATTTAGGCAAGGGGCGCGTTACGGAGCCCGCGGCCCCGCTGTGTCCAGCGCGACCCGCCCTCCAGGCGGGGATGTCCCCCCTCCCCCACCACCGGCCAGGCGGCTGGACGGAACCCACTAATGTGTCGAACGGAAATTATTAATTATTTATTGTATATTTCCTAACATCTGTGGTGTCCTGCCAGAATGAATGAACTGAATAATGTAAATTAACCTTACTCGAATCCAAACTGAAAATACTTCTTAGTGTAACTATTTTATCTGTGGTAAATAAAAGTATGTGGTATCTGTGACAAATGGTAGTGTATTATCTAAGTGTTTCTGTATCGTTGACATAACATTCATATAACATATTTGATCCACAGAATTAATAAATCACACTATAGTATAATTAAAATTATTTGCTTATCTCAGATGATTGGAATTCTTACAGGGGTTTTGTTCCTCATCAATCCAAGTGCTAAGTCGTAATCAAGTTGCAAAAATTAATATTTATGCAAAGATGTGAATCAATTACTTCAGGTTAAAATAAAATAATATTGTCTCTACTTTAAAGTTTAGTTCATGTTGAAAGTTACAACGAACCAAAATAAATTATGTATGTATTATGAGTGTGTGCCGTTTAGTAATCAGTCGGTGAGCAAACCTCTGGGTTTCAGTGAACACATACTACACCAGAGTAAACATCTTAATCAATAGTTTCTAACTCCAAAATGAATTCCAATCATGTACTACGTCTAAAAACTATGTAGTACTGGGATCCCGGTAAAATATACGATAATTAAATTAGCCAAGTTAACATGTATGAAGAATAGTTGTTACAATTTTTGTTTAAACTTTCAATGCTTTAAGTCTCTTTGAATGAATAATTGTTGTTACATCTCACTCCTACCGACTAGCTCAGAATTATTTCTAGGAGTGAGAATGCACATACATATTACACTTTCAAAATAAAGGGTGCCAGGAACTTCCTCTGTTCCAATATTACTGGTATGTTAGGTTAACCAGTTGAAATAATGTCTCTCGGACACGATGGATGTTTACAGATTATTTATTTAATGTTCCACACGATCATGGTCAATGTGGCCGCCATCTTGCCGCTCTGAACATAGTACAGAGTTATCACAAACATTTATCTTCACACGATTCTACTCAAACAAAATATGTTTGCTGGCTGAGGTACCCTATCGAAACTGATTGCAATATAATAATTCTTATTAAATCCCGTGGTTACTTATGCACGCACGGTACAATGTCCAAGGACTACATCCTTGGAACGACGACTGCTTAGAATACAGAGTCTCGTTGCGGGCGTTACCTACGACTGTGGCCGAATAAATTCTAATTGAAAAGTCCAAAAGTTCAAAAAAGGTTAAATATTACATAGGTGATGCCCAGACCACAGCCGCGAAGTTCTCCATACTCACATCATTTGTTAATTTGTGAGCCCCTGCCCAAACGTGACCGCCATGGTACCTCGCCAGACAAAGACTGAAGTTCCGAGGCGACGCAGTTGCCTTCTCCAGGATAGGCAGCTGCGTGACCTCTCAGCCAATCACAGCCGCTCTTTTTACCAGAGGGACTATGACGACTGGTGACGACATATTAAGCCAATAACATAATTCATATTTGAAAGGGCCAGCCAATCCCGGCGCATGGCAACAGCATTACTACGCATTTCTGAAGTCCAACCTTTTCTGTCTCTCTCGCACGCCGGACGCGTCTGGCGCCAAGGTGTCGCAACTCGGAACAGCTATTGCATCAGCCCAGATCACCCACAAAGCACTGGCCGTGTTATAACATTTACTTGATTTAAATTATATTACCATACATTTGTATCAATATGAAAAACTAAGCAATACTCACAACTTGCATTCAAACTCCAAAAACGTAATTTCTCATGCCCATATTTCAATTATTCAGTCTAGGGACTTTCTTACTTTACAGAAACATAATTATAATTTACATTAAAAAGCATGAAACCATATTAATTATGTCTGCCGACGGTGTAACAACCACCTGCCTGCTTCTTCAGAAAGTTTTCAAATCTGCTCTTTAAATCATATAAGAATTTATCCATTTCAAACAATAAAACTACATGTCACAAAATTATTAAGTGCAATCCTCCGATTTCTGAAAAACAATCTTACCAGCCTTATTTAAAATACATACGTTAAATCACCTAAAACGTGGTTACAAAACTGAGCAAGTAAAAACAAAGCCTAAGGGCTCATTCCTCACATCTTAATTAAATATTAAATAAACTGAATTGCTTTTAATTACATGTCCATTCCTACACTAAATCCTGCTCACATGAGCATAAAAAATATCTCTTATCATGAAGAAACATTATTATTGAAATTATGAATAAATACCCTGTTATTAATTATTATCTAGAGAAAAAAAAAGAAAGCGAACAATTGGGAAGGGCAGTAGCCTGCAATGCTACATTACCCCCCCCCAATTTTTCAATTAAATTAACCCAATATTTAATTGAAAAGTTCAAATTAACATGTCAATATTACTATAAATTTTCACACTTGTATCACATTCATTAAATATGACACCATTACCAGACTAAAAGCAAATTTACAAATTTTGTTATAGCTGTACTTTCATAAATACTCAGATTTAGCAAGCTGAAAGAAATGAAGAGAAAACACAACAAAACTCTTCTGAACTGAATTTTTTTTTCAAAATAAAACCATTCACATGTTTCTGTTACATTCCTCCAAATACATTATGCATCATCGAACTTCCCCATATGTATTCGTTCAAAAGCTAGTATTGGACAAATCTTCAATTATTTGTGTTGTAACAATGCCTTGCATTACATGTATCATGCTCAATAAGAATATCATCAATTTGCACTTATTGGTTCTTAACTTTTTACATTACCTATTCTGTTTTGGCAACAACAGATAAACAAGTGTCATAAATATGAGGGGTAGGAGCAACAAAGGAGCAAGGGACCTCAGTAGGTAGCCTTGAAAAAACCATCGGACTCGAATGCGGACCGGAAACAATACATTCACCTCCTTGCCTCCCAGCTAGCCTCGAAAAACAACAACAAAAACCTCTGCTACTTTGGCAGGAACACAATGATGTGAAAAACCTTAACCCTTCTGTACCCTCTTGACAACATTCCTCTTGAGCTAACTCGTACACATACTGATAATTTCATCAGCTCACACCACTCCTAATCTCCAACTATCCACCACTTCAGATGAACATGGACGAGACTACTGAATTCCACCTGATGATGCCAATACATCTGAATGAATCCAACATCACATACTAACCAAATCGTTGTAAACTCCTTTGCATTAAAACTTGCCCAATCTATATTGAAAAACCAAAGTAATATGTAATGAAAAGAAATTTTAATTTTACCAATAATAACAATAATTTTTTTTTTTTTTTTTTTAATAATAATAAGAAATCTCACATTGTCTACATGACTATGTAATCTTGGGACTTCAGCCCCGAAACTAACCTCTCTCTTGGCCTCCTGGCCCTCCTGATCTCCAACTACAGTACCTGGCCCTCAAAAGAACCTGCCCTGTAAACATTTCTTAATGTGTCAAGCTAACCTCAAATATCAGATCAATTACTGTTTACATTTAAACACTATGAACTTTGTTTACTAAAACAATTGACTCAGTCACTATTGTGCCTTAGGGAACCACAACAGCTGTTTACATTTTGTAATCTTTTATACCTTAACATTGTTTACACTCTTTTCCATGGTCTCAATAGAGATACATGCCAATTGGCACCATTTACTTTGTACACATTGTGTCCTGCTATGGCCTCTACAATATACGGTCCATTGTACAGCTGAAAAAATTTGTGTATCTTTTGATTTATTAAAGAAGAGATGTTTTGAGATGCAATTAATACTTCATCACCTTCCTTACAAACGATAGGTTGAATTTTCTTATCATGTCTGTTTTTTCGTAATTTTGCTTTAAACACAAGTCTTTGTTCAACCTCGTGAATTTTGTCTGCTAATGGTACATCAGCACTCTTAGGAAATACAATCACATTTTGTAATTGGGTTGTAGGTAGTGTTTGTTTCATAATCTCTATTGGAGTGTAACCTGTACTTTCATGCCAACAATTATTTAACAACTTTTCAATATCCTGCAATACATTCGCCCATATTTTGTGATTCTCACTACAGTACACTCGAAACAATCGTCCCAACTCTCGCATTACTCTTTCTACAGGATTCGCCGATGGATGATATACTGCAGTATACCCCAACTCGATTCCCAGAATGCCCTGGAGAGTTTTCCAGAGTACTCCTCGGAAGCATGGTCCATTGTCAGAAATTATTTTCTTGGGAGTCCCTACTTCCTTTATAAACACATCTAAAATCTTTTCGGTTACAGCCAGTGAAGTGGCTCGTTTGAGAGGGTACAATTTCACATATTTTGAAAAAACATCCAACACTACAAAAATATATTGGACTCCGCCTCTCCCCCTTGGCAGAGGACCAAATAAGTCTACACACACAACATCCAAAGGTTTTGATGCCAAAACATGTTGCATCACTCCCTGACACTTTCTGTTCATAACTTTTGTCTTCGCACATATTAAACAATGATTCAGAATTTGTGCTACGGTTCTGTACATATCTTTAAAAACACATATCCTTTGAACATACTTGACCGTTTTGGTGACACCAAAATGTCCACATTCTAGGTGTAACAGATTTACAATATCTTTGCGTAAATTGTTCGGAATACATACAACCCATCTTGTCACCTTATTCCCAACATTTTGGAATAACATGTTATCAGAAATGGTAAATTTCTCCTTAATAATTTCCCGACAATTTAAATCTTTCAATTTATTAACTACCTTACTTAATCGAGGATCTTTATCGATTTCCTCCTTTAAATTTTCAGCAAATTTCTCCATTCCCTCCTGGACATGTGTCATTTGTTTACCCAAATTCCTGATTTGAAATTCCTTCATCTTTGTGGCTTGTGATTCCGCTACACCCCTGGATAAAGCGTCTGCAACCACCTGGGTATTCCCTGGTACATGTTGTATGTCCAAAGTGTATTCTTGCAATGCTAACACTTTCTCGACATTACTCTCAATCTTTTTATCAACTGCCTCAATTTTTTTTTCATTGACGAAAATTCCCCTAGCATTATCGTTTACCTTTCCATGTACATCAATAAGTTCGTTGTGATCTCTTATAAAATTACTTCCCATTTGTTCATAATTTTCCTCTAAATTAGCAATTTTCCCTTGGTTTACTTGTACCTCATTTCCTCCAAATGTGAAATTTTCTTTCAAAATGATTATTTCCTCCCTACATGTATCTAACCTGGTTTGGATTTCGGCAACCCTACCCTCACATTCAATAACTTTGTTTAAACATGTGTTCACTTGTTCATTAACTTGAATTTCAAAAAACCCTATTCTCTTTTCTACTCTGGTCAACTCTTGTTGTACCTGCGAAACTTCTTGCCTAATTTCCTGTTGCCCTTGTTTCAAATTTTGTGAGTTCTGTTCTAATTTTTGTGTAATCTGGTTTCCAAGATCCTGGGTGATACCCTTTATCATTTCCATTATGGCCTGAAGTGTTGCTTGATTTGAACTACCCCTAACATTCTTAGAAATCGTTTCCTCAGAATGTTCCATGTTGCCATAGTTTTCTTGGCTACCTGGAAAATTCTGGTTTTCACTCAAATTATCATAATTTTCTGGCATATTTAACAAATTTACCCTTTCCAATATTTCGGTTTCGACGTTTGGTACGTCTTCCAGACTTTCTGGGTTTTCGGAAAAACCCATAAAATCTTCACTGCTCCCACTACTCATTATGAACTTTAAACGTTAATCTTAAACACATACACACACAATACCAAACAATAAATGAACCTTACTAACCAACAAAGTGCTTAACATCTACGACCTTATTTTCCTCACTGGATGGTGCTGTCCGCCTCCTAGTTCCCGTGATGTGATGATCTCGACGTTCTCGATGATCGCGACATGCGTGTCTCGCGATGTTCCCCGTTGTTCACGTACTGGGTACTGGAACCCTGGATCTCCCTGCCGCCGTCAACAAGTTCATCTCTTTCACTCGTTATAACCGCATTCTCAGTTCAGCAACCTCGTACAAAGTTTTAATCTTCGTCAAATTTTCTTTTTTCGTAGAGTGTTCATTTATTGTTCTCGGGTCGTGTAGAAATTCCGTCGCCCAACGTTGGGCCAGCCATGTGTTACATCTCACTCCTACCGACTAGCTCAGAATTATTTCTAGGAGTGAGAATGCACATACATATTACACTTTCAAAATAAAGGGCGCCAGGAACTTCCTCTGTTCCAATATTACTGGTATGTTAGGTTAACCAGTTGAAATAATGTCTCTCGGACACGATGGATGTTTACAGATTATTTATTCAATGTTCCACACGATCATGGTCAATGTGGCCGCCATCTTGCCGCTCTGAACATAGTACAGAGTTATCACAAACATTTATCTTCACACGATTCTACTCAAACAAAATACGTTTGCTGGCTGAGGTACCCTATCGAAACTGATTGCAATATAATAATTCTTATTAAATCCCGTGGTTACTTATGCACGCACGGTACAATGTCCAAGGACTACATCCTTGGAACGACGACTGCTTAGAATACAGAGTCTCGTTGCGGGCGTTACCTACGACTGTGGCCGAATAAATTCTAATTGAAAAGTCCAAAAGTTCAAAAAAGGTTAAATATTACATAGGTGATGCCCAGACCACAGCCGCGAAGTTCTCCATACTCACATCATTTGTTAATTTGTGAGCCCCTGCCCAAACGTGACCGCCATGGTACCTCGCCAGACAAAGACTGAAGTTCCGAGGCGACGCAGTTGCCTTCTCCAGGATAGGCAGCTGCGTGACCTCTCAGCCAATCACAGCCGCTCTTTTTACCAGAGGGACTATGACGACTGGTGACGACATATTAAGCCAATAACATAATTCATATTTGAAAGGGCCAGCCAATCCCGGCGCATGGCAACAGCATTACTACGCATTTCTGAAGTCCAACCTTTTCTGTCTCTCTCGCACGCCGGACGCGTCTGGCGCCAAGGTGTCGCAACTCGGAACAGCTATTGCATCAGCCCAGATCACCCACAAAGCACTGGCCGTGTTATAACATTTACTTGATTTAAATTATATTACCATACATTTGTATCAATATGAAAAACTAAGCAATACTCACAACTTGCATTCAAACTCCAAAAACGTAATTTCTCATGCCCATATTTCAATTATTCAGTCTAGGGACTTTCTTACTTTACAGAAACATAATTATAATTTACATTAAAAAGCATGAAACCATATTAATTATGTCTGCCGACGGTGTAACAACCACCTGCCTGCTTCTTCAGAAAGTTTTCAAATCTGCTCTTTAAATCATATAAGAATTTATCCATTTCAAACAATAAAACTACATGTCACAAAATTATTAAGTGCAATCCTCCGATTTCTGAAAAACAATCTTACCAGCCTTATTTAAAATACATACGTTAAATCACCTAAAACGTGGTTACAAAACTGAGCAAGTAAAAACAAAGCCTAAGGGCTCATTCCTTACATCTTAATTAAATATTAAATAAACTGAATTGCTTTTAATTACATGTCCATTCCTACACTAAATCCTGCTCACATGAGCATAAAAAATATCTCTTATCATGAAGAAACATTATTATTGAAATTATGAATAAATACCCTGTTATTAATTATTATCTAGAGAAAAAAAAAAGAAAGCGAACAATTGGGAAGGGCAGTAGCCTGCAATGCTACATTGTTTATTAACGTGGTTAGAACTCTTGAACATAACGACGAAAGTTTATACAGCGACGGGACGGGACGGGACTGGGACAAACCAACCTTGGTTTCAGCAAACCACACCAGGGAAAATAGGCAAGCCTCGGTGACCACTGCACAGTGCGATCAACAGACAGCGACATCCATCACTCTAGGTACTGGTAGAAGCAGTCCTCCGGGCACTCCTCTCGAACGGTCTCCTGGGGCTGGTCGTCGAACTGGCTCACGGATCGTCCTTCTCTGGATTCTCCATCGTCGAGTTAAAACGTTCTTTCACCTTCCTTCAGTCAGTCGTGGTTGAGCAGGACAGAAGTACAGAAGTAGACTCGGGCATCAAATCTTCATTGAATTTGTCGATTAGTCTTTAGCAGGTCAATTTGAGATTATCCTCAAAATGACATATTCATGGTAAGTTCTTTTATACACGTCGATATCCGCCGATAATGGTTCAGGTCTCGTTGAAAGTATCTGGTAATTCTTCGTAAATAATTTTATCTAAATCCACTTAATTCCTTACAAATATTTATTAATCTTCTTCAATTTTCAGCAATCCAGCTTGAATTATTTTATATCGTCATATTTCTCGTCGTAGCTATTTGTTGAATCTAACTTAAAACGTGCTTACTGCCGAACATTCTAAAAGAACCTTTTCTTTCTGTCTTGTTAATAACAACGCGATTCTCTCAATTTTGACAAAACAAGAACTGTTTGTCCAGAAATTAAGTAATAAAAAAACTCCTTTTCTTTACAAATGCAGAGAAACTGAATTAAAAATATTTTTTAAGTTTATGACCAAAGATAAAATCATAATCATAGACAAAGCAAAATACTATTCAAATCACACACAATTGCATAGAATAAGCGAACCATAATTAAACTGATGAAAATGTTAAGCGTGAATAAATTAAATAAACCGATTTCTATAAAGTGTAGAAATTACCTTTATAGAATTGCACCTTCCTAGAAATGTTCATTGTGGGCAGTTTGTTTTTTAATAACCAGCAGAATGACATTTCTAATATAACACTAAATAAATGTTCATTCACTCAAAGTTCTCAGTGTCCTTTCACTTAGGTTATTCTATTCAAGCATTTGATCATTAACTACAAACAACTAACCATATGTTAACAATAATAAATTAAACACATGTTAGAGTACAACAAAAAAACATAATGAATGCTGTGTCAACGTGACGTATGATTAAAATCATAGGTGTGAAACTGTCAAGATAATCATGTTAAAATGGGCTGGTGATATTCCCAAAGCTGGGTAATGTTGTAGTGTCCTACAATCTGCCTGGTGTTAAGGTCGGACAGTTCATAACAGTTGTTTCTAATAACTTTCGTCACTTCATATGGTCCATCGAACAATAAAAATAATTTTCGAGTTACATATTTCCAGAATTTGCTGATTGGGTTAGTCCTTTTTAGTACGAAGTCTCTGCAGAAGAACGTATTTTTTCCTGAAAGCTTCTGATGCCTTTTCCTGAGATCTGCAGTGGATGTCAGCTTAGCCTTAACTAACTCCTCAGTTTCCCTTCTTATTTCTTCCAGCTCTTGCTGTTCCTCTTCCGCAATCTCAAGTTTTAGCTTAGGTATCAAAGTATCTGGTATGATATGAGATGGTTTTCCAGTAAGTACTTCGTAAGGTGTGTTGTTGGTTGAGCTATGTATGGTGTGATTAAGGACACACTCAATAAATGGTAGTTTGGTCATCCAATTTTGCTGCGCGTCATAACAGAATGTACGCAAAATGTTACCCAATGTGCGCATTAGTCTTTCGACAGGATTACTCTGAGGATGTCTAATCGAAGACATGGTTGGTGTAATCCGCATTTGTCTCAATCCTTCTTGCCATATTGGACTAGTAAATTGTGTAGCGTGATCGGAAATAATAGCTTCGGCATGTCCCACCTCAGTTTGAAATTTTTTTTTACCTTTTGAAGAACGACTCTGCTTGTGACGCTGACTATGGGGTATAGTTTTGCGTATTTGGAGAATACGTCTAACATTACAAATACATATTTCACTCCAGCGGTTGATCGAGGCAATGGGCCCAGTAAGTCTACGGACACCAATTGTAAAGGTCCTCTCGGAATTACCGGTTGCGTCTCACCGATAAGGTTGTGTTGGGAGTGTTTTGCCTTTTGGCAGAGGTCACAGGAACGGGTAATTTTCGCTACACATTTAGGCAAATTAGGACAATACAATTTTCTACTCAACGCCGCCGTCAGTTTCTTGGAACCAACATGCGCACAATTTCGATGGGTCTCCCATATAACCTTGTTTATTATTTCCCTAAATATGACCGGTTTCCATACATCTTCAAATCGGGAACATAGTTTTCCCTGGCAAAATAGGATACCATTATCAGAAATACAATACTTGGTATTGAGTTTGTGCTCCGATCCAACGTTTTGAAGTTTTACCTTAATGTTTTTACAGAACTCATCATCATCTTGGAGTTGTGCCAGATTTTGAAAAATATTTTTAATAGTGTCGTTAGTGGCGATTTGTTCTATAACTAAATGAGCGACTAAAAATTCCTTCGGATTATTCTTTAGGTATTACATTTTCCATGACATGCGGTACTCGGCTAAGGTAGTCCGCTACTACGTTTTCCTTGCCCTTGAAATGACAAATTTCGATGTCATATTCTTGTATAAGTAGACACCATCTAGTTAATCTGCTACCAAAGATTTTCCCTGTTTTTAAAAACAATAAGGCTTGATGGTCTGTCAGCAATTTTACATGTTCGCCCAATAACAGATCTCTAAATTTTTGCAGTGCCCATATAATTGCTAAGGTTTCTCGCTGTGTGACCGTATAGTTTCTCTCGGCATTGTTTAAAGTTCGACTTGCCATCGCGACAGTACGCTCTAAACCTTCATCGTCCGCTTGTGCTAATTTTGCGCCCAGCGCGTAGGCTGACGCATCTGTGTATAACAGGAAATCTCTGCCTAGAACAGGGTGGTGTAAGACTTGTTCTTCGACGAAAATTTTCTTCAAATCCTCAAACGCTTTCTTGGCTTCTTCACACCAATCCCATGCTTGGTCCTTTTTTAATAACTGGAAAAGGGGTACAGCTACTTTGGCTATTTTATCACTATAGTTGCGATAGAATCCGATTACACCAAGAAAAGTCCTTAATTGTTTGAAGTTTTTAGGCGTAGGAAAGTTGGTAATACTCTGCAATTTTTCGGGTGACATTTTAATGCCGGTAGGTGTCAAAATGTGGCCTAGGAAAGGTAATTCTTGTCGACAGAACATGGACTTCTTAGACTTCGCCGTCATGCCAGCATCACGTAACTTAGTCAGTACAATACTAATATGGATCAAGTGTTCTTCAAGTGACGCCGAAGTAATAAGTATGTCATCGACATAAGCACGCGCAAAACTTTTACATTCAGGTCCTAATGTCTGGTCCAAACACCTCGTGAATTCCGCCACGGCATTACATAACCCAAAAGGCATTACTCGAAATACGTACTGATAATTCTTAAATAAAAATGAAGTATACTTCTGTGATTCCTTCTTCAAAGGAATTTGCCAATAGCTGGCCGACAAATCTAAAGTGGTTAGGAATTTTACACCTTGATATAATCGCAAAATATCACTGATTGGTCGGGGGCTTTCTCGGTCTCGGACGGTTATCTTGTTAATTTCACGTGCGTCCAAACATAACCGCACGGATCCGTCTTTTTTTCTGACGCACAAGATCGCATTGGTAAAGGGCTGGGAGCTCGTTCAACTACCTTCCAGTCTAACATCAACTGCAAGTATTCTTCGGCTTCACTTAAAAATTTGGCTGGTATCGGGTAAGATTTTCTATGAAACGGCATGCCTGGTTTCACATATATGCTAGCCTGGTACAAGTGGTTTAGGCCGGGTTTATCCGAAAATACTTTCTGAAAATTCTTTAAAACTTGAAACAGTCCATTTTTCTCGTTATTATTAATTAAAGTGACTCCACTCACTGCATTACGCAAGTCTTCCTCGGTAGCATCAAGATTGGTCAGAGTAGTATTGCATATCGTTGTATAAGGATTTACTTCTCTAATAAGGGAAACGCATTTGTCCGTAACTTCCCATTTTTCTTGAGTAGTCGGGTTTTCTAAATTATCCATAGCCGTAATCATCCATCCTCCGAAATCCAATATAACTTTATACGTAGTAAGAAAATCGATTCCTAGTATAATCGGTTTTGCCAAACCTTTTACTATTAAGATAGGGACGCGTTTTACGTTACCTAATCCTTCGATCTCTAATAAGGTTTGTCGATTGATTATGGGACTAGCCCTGGACGTTACTCCTAAAATCTTAATACTCGGAACAGGCATACGAGGTAGTTTAATTCCTGTGCTTTCAATCATGGAGACACAATCTTCACTAATACATGAAATTTCTGCTCCGCTGTCCAACAAAACAGGTGATCTGACTCCATTTATGATAAGTGTGATTTCAGGACACAATGCCTCCTTGGCGTTACTGGTTCCTACGCAGGGTTCGCTGAGTAGAAAATCTCGTTCGTTTTCTTTGAAAATCACAGCATTGATCCGTTTTGTGACTAAAGTGTTCATTTGAATTTCTGATGAATATTCGTTGTGGGTATTAGCCCCTTCCACATTTTCATTAGGGAGCGGTGATAGGAGCTGTGGTAAACCCTCCCTGACTAGTTTCCCGTTTGATTAGTGAATCCCTTTATTTTGTCAGGTAGCCACGTTGTTGTTATCTGACCAGAACTCTTGGCCGTGTTTTGCGCCTGATTTCCTCCTAGGCTAAAGTTCGCACAATCATTCGTTTGGTTAGACGACCATTTCCTATTGCCATTTTCGTTGCTTGGAAAAATAAGGTTGGCATTCTCCCCTCGCAAAACCTCGTGTTCGGTGTTACTCATGCTCGTTATTACTTTTCCCGATGGACAAAAGGTTTGGGCTTCCACGCGATATTGACCGCATGACGTGTTTCGATCACACGCGCAGTGTTCTACTACCTGGTCTGTATTTAATTTCTGATTCGAGATCCAAACGGCCCCTTCCTGTTGTTGGCTAAAGTGTTGTCCTTGGTCGCAATTATCTCGTTGTCTTTGATTACCGTTTGAATAGTTCGGTCTATTCCAGTAATTGTAATTTCGGCGTCGACCCCAGTATCCTTTATAATACCACTGATTTCTGGATGGTTCTACGTTCAATGTATTCACGCGCGATGGTTTTTGTACATTCTCCTGCTCACCACTTTTATTTCGCCAATTTTGATACAATGGCGGAGATTGATTAGTGTTTTTACGTTCGAACACCTCCTTGTTTGAGTTCGCTCTATCAAGCTTTTCGAGTCGGTCATAGTTAAGTAGTTGTTCTTTGAAATCAACTATTCCGTTGTAGTTACGTCCAGTTAACTGTAACTGATACCTAACAGGTAACTGAGATAGTATCATCGCTATAAATTCTTCATCTTCCATGTTACAGTCTAGATAATGTGTCCTCTCATACATGTTGCTTATGTGGGCTTCTAGGTTTTGGAATTTCCTAGGTTCGAACTTTTCAGACTGTAACTGAATACGCAAATAACTTTGTATTCTGGTACTCCAGAATTGTTGTAGAAATGACTTGCGGAAAGAACTATAATCAGTGACCGAATCTTTGAGTAGTTCCCACCAATAGTATGCGGTGTCTTTCAAACAATGACTGATGTTTTTCAGCCTATCCGTTTCCGATAACTTGAATATATTACAGTACTCCTCGTATTGGTTGAGAAATTTCCTGGGGTTCTATGTACTCTTTCCGGCATACGTAGGAATGTTGTCCAACAATTTCCTAGCGGGATGGTGTAGTGTTAACATGGGGTCAGTAATTAATGGAAAATCGTTACTAATAGTCGTGGTCGGTTCTGCGCTTATTCCAGTTGAACTAGCTACACTAATATTTTCCCTTGTGTTGTAAGTCTTCTCATTTGCGACTGCTTGTTTCGTCGTGCACAACGCAGTGTGTTGTCTGACCTCTCTCTCCATTTCCTCCACGCGTATTTCTACTCGGTTTACTTTCCCTTCTAAATCCTTTTGTAATTGATTAACATTTTCCTTCAAATGCGGTACTGTGTTTTCTAATGACTCAATACGTTCATGAACAACAGTAAAGTTTTGCTCCATTGTTTGTTGTGTTTGTGTAATATCTGTTTGAAGTTGTTATGTTTCGGCAGCCAAACTGTTTAACGCCGTATTCAAAATACGTGCAATATTATCTTGTCTCTCAGTATTCTCCTGTTCCTTGCGTTCGCGTTCCTGTTTGTCCTCCTGTTCCTTGCGTTCACGCTCCCGTTTGACCTCCTGTTCCTTGCGTTCGCGTTCCTGTTTGTCCTCCTGTTCCTTGCGTTCACGCTCCCGTTTGACCTCCTGTTCCTTGCATTCATGCTCCCGTTTCTCGCGTTCGCGTTCCTGTTTCTCCTCCTGTTTCTCGCGTTCACACTCCCGTTTGTCCTCCTGTTCCTTGTGTTCACGCTCCCGTTTCTCGCGTTCGTGTTCCTGTTTCTCCTCCTGTATAAATTTGAACATCTGTTCTAGCATAACAGTTTGATGTTCCTTTACTGTTCGAGTTGCTTCCTCATCCTGTTGCAACTGACGATTGATTGGGGAATTCGCATCGTGATGAAGTTCTGGGACTGTCTCTGCTTCCATTTCTCCTACTTCTAACATTCTCTCAGAAACTATTTCCGACTGTATACTACTACTATCTCCGTGTGTACTTCCTCTGAGGAAATATGGATCTCGATTTCCCTCAAATGACATGACCTGGGATTCAAAATTTTCTTCTCTCCTACTATTTATGTTTTCAATGTCTCTGTGTAGTATTCGGTTGTTTCCACCGAAATACGGCCTAAATGTTGGGCGCCATAATCTGGACGGAACCCACTAACGTGTCAAACGGAAATTATTAATTATTTATTATATATTTCCTAACATCTGTGGTGTCCTGCCAGAATGAATGAATTGAATAATGTAAATTAACCTTACTCAAATCCAAACTGAAAATACTTCTTAGTGTAACTATTTTATCTGTGGTAAATAAAAGTATGTGGTATCTGTGACAAATGGTAGTGTATTATCTAAGTGTTTCTGTATCGTTGAGATAAATTTCATATAACATATTTGATCCACAGAATTAATAAATCACACTATAGTATAATTAAATTTATTTGCTAATCTCAGATGATTGGAATTCTTACAGGGGTTTTGTTCCTCATCAATCCAAGTGCTAAGTCGTAATCAAGTTGCAAAAATTAATATTTATGCAAAGATGTGAATCAATTACTTCAGGTTAAAATAAAATAATATTGTCTCTACTTTAAAGTTTAGTTCATGTTGAAAGTTACAACGAACCAAAATAAATCATGTATGTATTATGAGTGTGTGCCGTTTAGTAATCAGTCGGTGAGCAAACCTCTGGGTTTCAGTGAACACATACTACACCAGAGTAAACATCTTAATCAATAGTTTCTAACTCCAAAATGAATTCCAATCATGTACTACGTCTAAAAACTATGTAGTACTGGGATCCCGGTAAAATATACGATAATTAAATTAGCCAAGTTAACATGTATGAAGAATAGTTGTTACAATTTTTGTTTAAACTTTCAATGCTTAAAGTCTCTTTGAATGAATAATTGTTTATTAACGTGGTTAGAACTCTTGAACATAACGACGAAAGTTTATACAGCGACGGGACGGGACGGGACTGGGACAAACCAACCTCGGTTTCAGCAAACCACACCAGGGAAAATAGGCAAGCCTCGGTGACCACTGCACAGTGCGATCAACAGACAGCGACATCCATCACTCTAGGTACTGGTAGAAGCAGTCCTCCGGGCACTCCTCTCGAACGGTCTTCTGGGGCTGGTCGTCGAACTGGCTCACGGATCGTCCTTCTCTGGATTCTCCATCGAGTTGAAACGTTCTTCCACCTTCCTTCAGTCAGTCGTGGTTGAGCAGGACAGAAGTACAGAAGTAGACTCGGGCATCAAATCTTCATTGAATTTGTCGATTAGTCTTTAGCAGGTCAATTTGAGATTATCCTCAAAATGACATATTCATGGTAAGTTCTTTTATACACGTCGATATCCGCCGATAATGGTTCAGGTCTCGTTGAAAGTATCTGGTAATTCTTCGTAAATAATTTTATCTAAATCCACTTAATTCCTTACAAATATTTATAAATCTTCTTCAATTTTCAGCAATCCAGCTTGAAATATTTTATATCGTCATATTTCTCGTCGTAGCTATTTGTTGAATCTAACTTAAAACGTGCTTACTGCCGAACATTCTAAAAGAACCTTTTCTTTCTGTCTTGTTAATAACAACGCGATTCTCTCAATTTTGACAAAACAAGAACTGTTTGTCCAGAAATTAAGTAATAAAAAAACTCCTTTTCTTTACAAATGCAGAGAAACTGAATTAAAAATATTTTTTAAGTTTATGACCAAAGATAAAATCATAATCATAGACAAAGCAAAATACTATTCAAATCACACACAATTGCATAGAATAAGCGAACCATAATTAAACTGATGAAAATGTTAAGCGTGAATAAATTAAATAAACCGATTTCTATAAAGTGTAGAAATTACCTTTATACGGCCATCACGGTGGGTGCGCTCTCTCCCCCCTCCCTGGAGAGCCTCGGCGCGCGAGGCCGCAGGAATTTTGGAGCTTTGAAGATGGCCGGGGGGAAGGGGGCGGCCGGCTCCACCGCGTCCGGCTCCACCGCGTCCGGCGCGGCTCCCCTCCCTGCAGGGCCACCCCCCCCCCCCCCACAAGGACGAGAGGGTGGCCATCTCGCCCGTTTGCAGGATGCGGCCCTGAGCATAGGCAGCATTTTGGGGGTGTGCTGTAGGGTTTTTGGCATTCGCCTGTTAGATGTGGTGCTGTGCATTTCAGGTAGCGTGGTGGCATGTTGCAATTGTTTTTGGTTTGTTTAAATCTCTGGCACTGGGGTACTATGGGTAATCTATGTTGATATGGCTCAAATGTGCATCGAAGATGTTGTAGGTTTCGTCTGGAGTATATTTTTTGGTGTCTGTGCCTGGGGCCAAGGACAAAATAAACACTGGTGTTTTGATAGTGGTGATTCCGAATGAGTTATTTCCCTCGGGCGGAAGTGTTTTTGTGATTTGCTCACAGCTCAGTACTGGTAGGCCTGTTTCAGTTGCCATTTCTTTTAGTTCAGCTGGTGTGATGCTAGGTGGCACATGTCTCAACACTACTCGCAGTGGTTTTACTCTGTCTGTGCTGTACCAATAGGCTGGAATGTTTTGTTTCCTGATTTCTTCTCGTATTCCTAAGTACTCCTGTTTTACCTGCATTTTAATCCTGTGTCCTGCCCTTTGTAAATCCTACTGTGTAGTTTCCTGTGCTGTGCTTTTTGCATATTTGTGTTATTTGAGTATAACTAGCTTCGTCTTGAATGACAATGTCGAAGCCTGTTCTCCTAGAGAAATTTGTTTCGCCTTGTGTGGTAGGGGGTTCGTCGCTAGACTGGGCCAGCATCTCTGGGTGGTCTGGCTGGAGGCACTCGCCGATGGAGTTGCTGGGGTCGCGCTGTCGGCTGTGGTGGTTTCCTCGTGGTCTCTGTGGCGTTTTGATTCGTGGCGCCCTTTTTTGCCTGTGTTTTGGTGTGTGGCCCAGCCTGTGTCAGGTGTTTCTGTGTTGATTTGCCCTTTTGGGCCATCTTATACAGCTCAATTTCTACCTAGCTGTCTGTGTCTGCATTGTGCGTCTCGCTCGCTGAACTGGTGCCAGGCGTGGTGTTATTTTCCTGCCTCGCAGTGGTGCCTCTCTGCTGGGGCTGGTAGCTTTCTCTCCGCAGGGGGTGGGTCCGAGTTGACCTTTCCCCCACCTGCGTGGTGACATTGTTTCTTACCCTTCGCTGAATCCCTTGTGCCCTGAGGGCGGTCCAGGGGGGGGGGTTAAGGGGAAGCGCTCCTGCGCCACGACCCTTTCCTTCTTTTGACTTCCCCTTTCTTCTGTTTGCGCTCGGAGCTCCTAAAAACACACGACCGCTCGGCCCGAGTACCGCCGCCGTTTCCTCATATGCTCGGCCGGGAGCGTGTGACAGTGATACCAGGAACTCTTACGTTCCCATAACTCGCTATGTGGTCGCCAATAAAAATAGTGCAACCCCCGTCACTTTGATCGAATCATTGGAAACGACGGCGGGGCGCGATGTGTGCGATTTTAAGATTAAAGGTGGCTCACGGTCCAGAAAGAACTAAAATAGCTGTCGCATGTTGCTTGGCTCTATTTTTAATAGTGTAGGTTTCAGGCGGGGGGAGGTCACCCTTTCCCCTCAGTTAGTTGGCTAACTGATGCATGAAAGTGTCGTGATGTCTGTATTTAGAGGCGTGTGGAGTGTGCGCAAAAATGGCCTAATTAATTTCGTTGTGTGAGTGTAGTGTATAGCTCCAAGGCCGCACATACCCGGCTGACCAAGCAGGCATATCATCGTGTAAGTTTACCGATGTGTAGGAGAGAGTGCAGGTTGATTAGTGACACTGAGTTTTTTTTTTTTTTTTTTTTGCAATTCAAAATCCCATGCCTTCCGAAACGCAGCCGGCACTGGAGGTGAAGCCCGCCAGGCGGGTCTCGCCCTTCAGGCATAGGAAGTCAGCCCTAACACACGGGCAGTGAACCTAGAGGTCGGTTGTACATACACCTGCGTGCTTCGGACCATTTTGAATTAGCAAGAGAAGGAAAGTTACATCAATTAATTAATTAATAATGGCTGGGGAAAACAACTAGCAAGGACTAGTAGAGGAGGTGGGGGAAGGAAAGATTTGGTTATTATAAGGAATTTGGGCCTGTGGTCGAGTTGTCGCTGGTTTATCATTAGAGCCCCGTTGGGCCAAAGGTAGTGTTGACGCAATAAAATAGAGCCCTGCTGGGCCAAAAGTAGTGTTGACGCAATATTTAAGAGTCCTGGGCATGTCAATCATTGGCTAGTCCAATGTTGATTATTTGCACCGCAGGACGTAGACAGGCACATCGGGGCCAGAGAGAAACGTCTGCTATGTTCGCTAAGTTGCCCTGCGTACATGGGATGTGTGGATTCTAGTATAACCTGGCTTAGGCAAGTCGCGGTTTTTTAAACTGTCGCTGTCCAGCTGGGTCATAATCCGGAAGTGAATTCATAAAAGTATTGGCATGTTCAGGGAGCTGGCCATAAAAAGACCTGTTTTGCGGTTTTATATATTCCTCTACATACTCTACTTTAAGTAACTGGTGTACTTCTAGTGTGCTGGTGTACCAGCCACAATCTGCAATGGCTCTAAGAAATTTATTTTGAGTTACCTGTACTTTATCGATATGGCATTTTGCTGCATAGCCCCAGATTTCGCAAGCATATAATAATTGCGGGCGAACTATTTGTAAATACAGCTGTAATTTTTTCTTTCTAGGAAATTGGGGGGGCCTTAAACATACAGGCTGCGCAAAGTGCCTCGCGCAACCTGTGTCACTTTAGTGGTGTGAACTTTCCAGGTGAGCCTGGTATCTAGAGTTAAACCTAAATATCTAGCCGATTGAACAAATTATATGGCTTGATAAAAATTTTTAATTCGCGGTCGCGGGTGGTTTTTTTTTAGTTAAAATTATAGTTGTGGACTTGGCTCCATTTATTTTAATGCGCCAGCGAGTGTACCATTGTTCGAGTGAGGTAAGCTGCCTCTGAACTTTGGTTAAAGCAAACTTCAAATTCGGGGATTGATATATTATTGCAGTATCGTCTGCATATAATTGCACGTGGGCATGTTCCCGCGGGATGTCGGCTGTATAAATATTATAGAAAAAGGGCGAGAGTGGGGACCCCTGCGGCACACCTGCTGTCAGCTCCCGAGTGGATGATTTGGCCCCCTCTATTGACACAAAAAATTTTTGACGCCATAAATAGTTGGCCACCAGATGAATATACGTATCCGGAAAGATAAATGTAATTAATTTTTGAATTAAGCCAGGTATCCAAACTTTGTCGAAGGCTTTTTCCGCGTCGAGCATCGTTGCGACAGTAAATTTCGCTCGTGAATTAAAACCGTCAGTGGCCTCTTCAATGAGCTTAATTAGGGGGTGAGAGGTAGAGTGGCCCCTTCTCTGTTCTAGGTTGACTTTTCGCGACGCGAGCTTGCACAATCTGTTCCGCCGAGCGCCGTGGTGCGCTTTCGCCTGACGTAGCTGCCGCGTATGACGTGGAAGCTACTGCCTGCGATTGAATTTTGTCCGGTTGGCTGGCCTGTTCGCTGGGCCGTGCGTTTCCCGGAATCTGCGCGCCGCGCGGACTTCGCTCTGTTTCTGTGCGAGTCACGTGGTCCCTGGTGGGCGCGGGGGGAGGGGGGAAACAATCCCGCGTCGGTACGGCCGGCTGTGCTCGCGAGGCTGTGCGCGCAGCTTTCTGTGCTGCCTGTTCCGCGGCGGCCTGTCGCCTAGACTCAACTATTTTCAAAAACGCGGGGCACTGTCGCCAGGCCGCGGTGTGGCCTGTCTCCCTGCAGTTTGAGCTGACATCTGGTGCCTCCTCTGGGACGGGGCATTCGCTGCGGGGATGCGAACCCGCGCACCTGATGCACTTAGGTACTTCCCCGCAGTTTCCTGTGTTGTGCCCAAAGGAACTACACCTCTTACAAAGCGGGACGTCCTCCGCGCGAGTAGTGTAACGCTCGATCAATATACCACTTGTGTAGTATAATTGTTTGACGGCATAAATTTCGCGCGCGCTTGGTGCCACGCACACCACGAATGACTGTGTTGGCTCGAAAATCTCTTGCCCTGAGATGCGGTCTGTGAGCCGCCGACTAAGCTGTTTTATGAAAGTGACCTTGAAACCGAGCGCGGTGAGCTCCTCAGAGATCGCATCGACCGGCTTGAATTTACTCAAATTTTTTATTACTACTTTCTCACCCCGCTCGCTGGGCTGGGAGAAAGTGTGGTAGGGCACATTGTTGGCCTTAAACCACGCGGTCGCCTTGTCCTGATCGGTTTTCCCGTCGAACGTGATTTTTACTTCCTGTCGCTTCGTCAGTGTCATACGATTTTTGACACCGAGTCGCGCGAATGCAGGGCCCAAGCTGCCGATTGCCTGACTGTTCCTTACGACGAATGAGACGCGTTTGTAGCGCGGAGCCTCGTCGCTTTGCATTGGTTGTTGCGGTGTCGGTGACGCTTGAGTCGCATTGCTGTTGCGCCTGCAATGCTTACGCTCAACAGTGGTGAAGCCACTGTCGTCGTCATCAGATGTGGTGGGCTGGAGCCCTGACGGTTTCTTTGATTGAGCCGAGTGTTCGGGGTCTGCCGTTTCCTCATATGCCCGGCCGGGAGCGTGTGACAGCGATACCAGGAACTCTTACGTTCCCATTTCTCGCTATGTGGTCACCAATATAAATAGTGCGACCCCGTCACTTTGTTCAAATCATTGGAAACAACGGCGGGGCGCGAAGTGTGCGATTTTAAAATTAAAGGTGGCTCACGGGCCTGAAAGAGGTAAAATAGCTGTCGCATGTTGCTTGGCTCTATTTTTAATAGTGTAGATGTCAGGCGGGGGGAGGTCACCCTTTCCCCTCAGTTAGTTGGCTAACTGATGCATGGAAGTGTCGTGATGTCTGTATTTAGAGGCGTGTGGAGTGTGCGCAAAAATGGCCTAATTAATCTCGTTGTGTGAGTGTAGTGTATAGCTCCAAGGCCGCACATACCCGGCTGACCAAGCAGGCATATCATCGTGTAGGTATAGTCCGGTGAGTGAAAGAACGCATATTATTAGTAACACAAGATGATGGCTGTATATTTAATTTTTAAAAGAGACTCGGGGAAAACAACTATCAAGGAATAGTGGTGGTGGTGGGGGGAAGGAGGGGAAGGAAAGATTTGGCAATTATAAGGAATTAAAAGTAGTTGTGACGCAATTGATTAGAGCCCCGATGGGCCAAAAATTTCTTTGACGCAGTATAATTAGAGCCCCGCTGGGCCAAAAATTTCTTTGACACAATATAATTAGAGTCCCGCTGGGCCAGAAATTTCTTTGACGCAATTTAATTAGGGCCCCGCTGGGCCAAAAGGGGTGTCCTGGGCATGTCAGTCATTGGCTAGTCCAATGCTGAATATTTGCACCACAGGACGTAGATAGGCACATGGGGCCAGTAAAGTCTAATATTTTTGCTAATTTGCCCCTCGTATACGGGATGTGTGGAGTCTAGTGTAACCTGGCTTAGGCAAGTCGCGGTTTTTCAAATTGTCGCTGGACAGCTGGGTCGTAATCGGGGATATTATTAATAAATAAATTAGGATGGACCGGGATTTTGTCATAAAAAGACCTATTTTGACGTTTTATGAATTCCGAAACATATTCGACTTTAAGGAGCTGGTGTACTTATAAATTACTAGTATACCAGTCGCAATCAGCAATTACTCGCAGGAATCTATTTTGTGTTATTTGGAGCTTCTTTATGTGCGACTTGGCCGCATAGCCATAAATCTCGCAAGCATAAAGAAGTTGAGGGCGATCTATTTGTAAGTATAATTGAAGTTTCTTCCTTCTAGGGAATTGAGGGGCCTTAAACATTGGGTATAAAGCTCTTAGAGTTCCGAGAGCAATCCTTGTAACTTTAGTAACCTGATGTTTCCAGGTAAGACCTGGGTCGAGAGTTAGGCCTAAATATCACACCGATTTTTCGAATGGAATTGCTTGATTAAATATTTTAAGTTCGCGATCAGGAACTGTACGTTTTTTGGTTAAAATTATGGTGGTAGATTTGGCACCGTTAATTTTTATTCGCCAGCGAGTGTACCATTGTTCAAGTGACGTAAGCTGCCTTTGGACAATAGTTATTGCAAAATTTAAATTGGAAGATTGGTAAACTACCGCAGTGTCGTCCGCATAGAGCTGTACATGGGCATGTTCGCGTGGTATATCGGCTGTATACACATTATAGAAGAAGGGAGAGAGGGGTGAGCCCTGCGGCACCCCAGCTGTGAGTTGCCGAGTAGAAGATTTCGCCCCATCTATCGCGACAAAAAATTTTCGGCGCCATAAATAATGGGCCACCAGCCAGATGAATATATGTGTCCGGAAAATTAAAAGTCACAAATTTTTTAATTAGGCCAGGAATCCAGACTTTGTCGAAAGCTTTCTCCGCGTCTAGCATAGTTGCTACTGTAAACTTCGCTCGCGAGTTAAATCCATCAGTGGCATCTTCAACAAGCTTGATTAATGGATGAGATGTGGAGTGGCCACTCCGAAAACCGAATTGATTATCTGGGATAATGTTATGTTGGTCGGAATGCTCTTTGTCGTTTTAATAAAAATTTTTCAAAAATTTTGCTAGTACTATTTAAAAGGCTAATAGGGCGCCTATTTTGCGGTAAAGACGCATTTTTCCCTGGCTTCGGAATCGTAATTATTTTCGCGAGTTTCCACTCGGAAGGATAAGTTTTTAAAATAAAAATAGCATTCAAAATATTTAAAAGATATTCGAGTGCTGAAAATGGTAATTTTTTGAGTGATTCGAAATTAATTCCATCAGGTCCGCCTGCTTTATTTTGAGGTCGCGATTGAGTTGTTCTTAATAGCTCGTGAATTGTTATAAGTTCCGGCTCTATTTGCGTGGCTATTTGTAGGTAATTATTTACTGCGACTGTAGTGGTTCGAGTAAACTGATGGTCATTTACATCCTCATTCGGCGAAAATTGTTTCACAAAAATATCCGCGATCGCATTTGCCTTGTCAGCCGCGTCATATTTTATGCCCGTGTCTGTAATTATTGCGGGAGTAGAAATAAATTTATTATTGCCTCTTAATGTGCGCGTGAGGCGCCACATTTGCCGAGGTCATGTAGCGACTTCCGTTACTAGATTCCCGAATTTATCTATTTTTAATTGTTTAAGTTTTCGAGTAACTTGTGCTTTTAGGCAATTGTATTCCGTCCTAGCTTGCGGTGTTCGCGTTCGCTGATAGTTATTTCGCGCCTGACGTTTTAAAATAATTAAAATATCGACATCTGGATAGTGAATTCTTGTAAATTCTCTTTTGTTCATTAATTTCGTGTGTGTTTTGCGCACATCTGTAATCGTGTCAGTAAACAGTTTAACATGTGTGTCAAGCTCTTCGGGAGTATTTATCGTTGGTGGTTCAATAAAAATAGTTTCTAGATCATCGCGAAATTTGTCCCAGTCGGTAACTCCGAAAGTTCGGTTAAAAATGGTCGCGCAAAACTGGGCATCAAAAGACAATTGTATTAATACAGGAAAATGATCGGAGTCTAACTTATCTAATTTTTCGGAAGTAACCTGTGCTCCCGGAATGTTGGTAAAGGCTATATCTAAAATTTCCGGCATGCCCCCATTAGTTGGGTAGCTAGTCGGCGAATTTGGAGCAAAAATTTCGTAATTATTTCGAGCCGCATGCTCAGTTAAATTTCTCCCTGCTGGGTTTGTATTTCTGCAACCCCAGTCTTCGTTTTTACTATTTAAATCACCAGCTATGAAAAAGTGCTGCATTGGATTTATTAATTTATTCAAATCCCTTAACAATAAAGGCTTGTTCGGTGGTTTATAGACTGCCGACATACAGACGTGCACATTTTTGTTACGAATATTTATGCTGGTGACATCAATATGCTCTAAGCCAGTTATTTTTATAGGGTGATGATTTATGCCGTGCTTAATGAGGATGGCTGTACCGCCCTCTAGAGTGTCGCGGTCAGTTCTATGGGTTGTATAACCACTGATATTAAAACGATGGTGAGGCCTTAATTTTGTCTCCGAAATTAATGCCACATCTATCCCGTATAGGAAAAGACATTGTTCTAGTTCGTAGGATTTGGCACGAATGCCGTTTGCATTAAAATTAAGGATTTGTAGTGTTTTCCCCCTGTCTACAGCCATTTACTGAAGCACTTTCGCGAGGGCCTCCAGCAAAATGGTCTGACGGTGTTTCGTTGTCTCTGCGGCGCGGATGCGAGCGTAATATGGCTCCAGGGACTGAACAAGATTCCAATAGTCGCAGAGACGGAGAATTTCAGCAAGTTCCCCAAGGCCTGTCAAGGAGCTGGTCTCGTTTGTTTCTGCTCGCGCTGCTGTTCTTTGTGCGCTCTTTTCAACTCGCGCCTGAACTATTTCTTCGGCAGTGCGGCGCGGTGCACTGGGCCCAGCGACAGCGGAAGCGAAGGTCGCACGATCTACCTGTCTGTTGGGTTGGCTGCCCTGCGCCCCGGTATGCGTGACGTCAGCGCACGCAGCTACCTGCCCGGCCACCTGTGCGGGCCGTCGCGTGGACGGCGGGGGGGTGTGAAGGGGGGGGGGAAAGTTCGCGTGTGTCGCCTCTGGCGCGGGCGCTCGCGGCGCAACACGGGCTGCCTTCTGCGCGGCCTGCTCGGCTAAAATCTGCTTCCTAGCCTCGACGCGATTTAAATAGACCGGGCACTGTTTCCAGGCCGCGGTATGTCCTGTCGCGTTGCAGTTCGTGCACACCTTAGGCGCCTCCTCGGGGAGTGTGCACTCGTCGCGAGGATGCGGGCCCGCGCATCGGATACACTTAGGGACCTGTCTGCAGTTCCCTGTTGTGTGGCCGAAGTCACCACATCGGTCTACATAGTGGGATGTCTTCCGAAAGGTTGCGGTATTTTTCTACTTTAATACCACTCGTGTAGTATAAAGTTTTTATTGCGTAAATGTCCTGCGCACTCGGGGCGACAGTGACAATAAACGATGACGAAGGCTCGTAAGATTCACGTCCCGTGTTCCTGTCTGTGAACTTGAAGCTTAATTGCTTTATGAAAGTAACCTCGAAACCTAATGCCCGAAGTTCAGTTTTGAGTGTTTCCACTGGTGTGAAACGACTGAGATTCTTAATCACGACCTTCTCGCCACGCTCGCTTGGCTGGGAGTAGGTGTGATGCGGTATGTTGTTGGGTCTGAGCCAATTGACGCCTTTTACTTCATCGGCCTTTGAGTCAATCGCGTCCTTGACCTCTTGCCTCTTTGAAATCGTTAAGCGGTTCTTGATACCGAGCTGTGCGAACACAGGACCGATATTTCCGATTACTTGAGAGTTTTTTATTACAAACGGTACTCGCTTGTAACGCGGGGCTTCGTGCCCTTGAGGTTGTTCGCTGCTCGCGCCTGCGTTGGTTGTTTTGCGGACTCGGCGCTTCTGAACAGTGAAGCCCTCGTCTTCCTCACTTTCGCAACTGGTTTCGCTAGTGTTGGGGTCCTGCGCCCCTGAAAGTTTTTTTGCATTACTGCTTCCCGGCTCGCTGCCTTCATGAGATCGTTTTACGGCCGTGCCGCAGTCCATGAGTTCCTCCTCCTCCCCTCCCATCGCAGTGGGTTGGCACCCTGCTTTGAAAAAAGCAGGGATCACCGTGGTAGCCCTGTTCGCGGTGTCGCGCGTTGCAGTTACGGTCCGCACTATCGCAGCCTGCCTACCCGACCTATCACCTTCACACTGGCCACTGACCTGAGCTCCCCATGTAGAGAACCAGGCTAGGCTAAGAGTAGGACGTCCTACTCCAACCAGTGCGTGGTAAAGACTGTTCGGTGTCTGAGAACAGAACTGGTATTTAACAGAGAAAAGGCTACATCTTGCTCAGCCAATGGCAGATGAGCTGTCTCCCCATTGGCTGTGCACCATGGATTTAAAGCGGATTGGTTATGGTAGGTTGAGTATTGGCTATTGTTTTGTGCTGCAGGGATGTTTCTCTCTTTATCAAAGTGATCCACATATTTTTTAATTCAATGCTCTGCTGGCTGAAAATATTTTTATTGCTAATAATGAAGCTGATTATTTGATTTTCCTTTTTATTTTATCTGATTCCTGTATGAGTGGTGTGGAGTCTTCCCAGAGAATTTTTTGGCTATTTTCCCATGTATGTTCAGCAAGTCTGGATTTTAGGGTTTCACCCTTCTTGCAGTTGTTTTTGTGTTCTTTTATTCGTGTGGATAGAGCGGCCACATTCACAGGGGATCTGATACACTCAGTTGTGAGTTTGTAATTTTTCTGTGGCTGGTTTCACCTTGGTAACAATACTTTTAATAGTAGATTTAGAACGGAATGCTCTTGAAGTCCATATTTGTTTCTCTGGGAAACCATGTGCGTCTCTGCCTGAGGACGGGAGCAGATATCAGTGGATGATGTGGATCCCTTTGATAAAGAGAGAAACATCCCTGCAGCACAAAACAATAGCCAATACTCAACCTACCATAACCAATCTGGCTCAGAACTATTGCGTAATGACGCAACCCCAGGTGAACCATTGCTGGATGTCTTGCAGGGCTATCATCATCACCATATTGAGCCTCGTGGGTTGTCGCCACTCGGCTCACTTAGAGTTCCAGGCCGCGGTTTGCCGCCCACTACCTCTATGGATCATTTTGAGTCTGTACATTGTTGATGGGGGTATATAATTTGTCTGTTTTGTCCAGTGTGTTGTTGTGGTAATGGCGATGATGGGAAAAGATGTGCAATGCAGCTTTCAGGGCCCAGCCTCGCCTCTCTCCTGGTGAAGGGGAGAAGTCAGATCCAGTTGTCACTTTTGGGTCTTGGGGGAATGTGTGGGGAGTCGACCTTTAGTGTGTCCCCCCAGCTCCCCATCGTGTTGGGGGGTGTCGGGTCAGGATGTCTGGGCCAAGTGGCAGGACTCTCTCACCGACTTTGTCCTGCTGATGGTCGCTGAATTACTGTGCGGGGAGCACAAACTGTGACAGTCGTGTGCTTCCTTTTCTCCGCCCCTGACCACATTCACTCGGGCCTCTAGCAGGTACTTGGCGCTCGATTGACTTGGGTTATGGTGAGCCCTCACCGCTCTCGCAGCCCTTGCTATTCTATGAAGTATTGGGTGATGATAACTTTGCCTCGCTGTGGGGTTCTGGCACAGTTTATTCCCACGCGGGAGAGTCCCTGCACAGGCCAATGCATCCGTGTCCTCCCACCCCCCTGACTTACCTGGGGGCGGGGACACCCGACTATTGGTCACCAGGATCGTGGAGGCGTGGTCTTCGGAAACTAACAATCTCCTCTGGATCGTAGCCCCCCAGTTCCCGGATCAAGGCGCTAGCATGGGCTCTGTTAGCTGCATAGAATTTGATGTTTCTTTGGAGAATGAGTGCATGAACCATGGGACAGCGAGTGATGCGATGGAGTATGGTAATGCGGGTGTATGTGTCAAGTCTTGTAATAAGTCGTAGTACCCGGTTTTGAGCCACTTGTACAGTCCTTAGTATCTTGGCCGAGGCGTAGCCCCAGACCTCGACTGCGTACAATAGGGATGGTAGTATAGCTGTCTTGTAGATGAGGAGTCGGATTCTGTGAGGAAGTGTCCTGCCTTTAAATAGGGGGTAGAGTGCCCCTACTCGTTGTCTGCACTGTGATACTTTGTTGTCGACGTGTTGTTTCCAGGTGAGTCTAGAGTCTAGTTGGAGTCCTAGGTATTTGGTCTGTGGGCTGTAGGGAATATCCTGGTCAAAGAGACAGAGAGGCTGGGGCAGCTGCGGCCTGCACCTGGTGAAGAGTATGGCTGCTGATTTGTCAGCATTTGCTTTAATTCGCCATCTCTCCAGCCAGGACTCGAACTCACCCAAGTAGTTTTGCAGCCTGTTGCGTACTTGGTCTGCATGCGGTCCTCTGGATAAAATGGCTGTGTCATCTGCGAACAGCTGGACAGTGACATCAGGTGCGGTTGGTATATTGGCAACATAAATGGAGTAGAGGAATGGGCTTAGGCGGGCACCCTGAGGCACACCACTGGTGATTGGACGTGGTTTAGAGAGTTTCCCATCTACTTTCACTTGGAAAGTGCGTCCCGACAGGAAGTTGGCAATCAGTTTGTTATATGGTGGTGGAAACTGAAGGTCATTTTGTAGATGAGTCCGTTGTGCCACACCTTGTCGAATGCCTTTTCGACATCCAGGAACCCTGCCAGCATGTGTTCCCGGGCATTGAATGCTGTCGTTGCACTTTCCACCACCTGGGCCAGTGGGTGCAGGGTGGAGTGGTGCTCCCGGAAACCATATTGAAAGGCTGGCAGCGTTCCCAGAGCCTCGGCCTGGTCTCTGAGCCGACTTAAGATGGCCTTCTCTGCAAGCTTGCTAAATGCGCTGAGTAGGCTTATGGGCCGACAGTCCTGCGGGAAAGTGGGATTTTTTCCCTTTTTGGGTAGGGTGATTATATGGGCTTCTTTCCACGAGTTGGGGAAATAGCCCAAATCCAGGATGGCGCTGATGATCCTGGCTAAAAAATCTAGAGTTGTTGGAGGTAACTTTTTTAGCATTAGATTACTTATTTTGTCCGCCCCTGTTGCTTTTCTGGGGGTAGGTCACGCAGCATGCGGCTGATCTCTGCCGAGGTCACACGCTCCATCTGTGGGAGGGCAGGGCCCTGTACCCCCCTCAGGAGGTTCGGCATCGCTCTGTCTACCTCGTCCACAAAGTCGTCGTCTTGCAGGTCGTCGTGGGGAGAGAACTGTCGCTCCAGGACCTCTGCTATGGCATCTGCCTTCTCCTGCGCTGTGTAAGCTAGACCATTAAGTCCATGGATAGCTGGGGGTGTTCGTGTGGACTTACTTCCTTGCAGCATGGATGCCACTGACCATATGCCTTGTGGAGTTTGGCTGGTCTCATGGACATGGCGCACCCATTGGGCTATGCGCAATTTGGTGGCTAGTCGTTTGAGTCGTGTCTTTAGTCGGTTGTATTCTGTCTTTGCAGCAGGTGAGCGTGTGCGTTGGTAGGCATGTCGTGCCCAATCTGGCTCAGAATTATTGCGTAATGACGCAACCCCAGGCGAACCATTGCTGGCCGTCTTACAGGGCTATCATCATCGCCATAGTCACCCTCGTGGGTTGTCCCCACTCGGCTCACTTAGAGTTCCAGGCCGCGGTTGGCCGCCCACTACCTCTATGTATCATTTTAAATCTGTACATTGGTGATAGGGGGTATATAATTTGTCTCTTTTGTCCAGTGTGTTATTGTGGTATTGGCGATGATGGGAGAAGATGTACAATGCAGCTTTCGGGGCCCAGCCTCGCCTCTCTCCTGGGGAAGGGGAGAATTCAGATCTAGTTGTCACTTTTGGGTCTTGGGGGAATGTGTGGGGAGTCGACATTTAGTCTGTCCCCCCAGCTCCCCATCGTGACGGGGGGTTTCGTGTCGGGATGTCAGGGCCAACTGGCAGGACTATCTCACCGACGTTGTCCTGCTGATGGTCGCTCGATGATTTTGCGGTGAGCTCAAACTGTGACAGTCGTGTGCTTCCTTTTCTCCGCCCCTGGCCACATTCACTCGGGCCTCTAGCAGGTACTTGGCGCTCGATTGGCTTGGGTTATGGTGAGCCCTCACCGCTCTCGCAGCCCTTGCTATTCTATGTCGTATTGGGTGATGATAACTTTGCCTCGCTGTGGGGTTCTGGCATAGTTTCTGACCACGCGGGCGAGTCTCTGCGCAGGCCGATGCATCCGTGTCCCCCTAACCCCCCTGACTTACCTGGGGGCGGGGACACCCGACTATTGGCCACCAGGATCGTGGAGGCGTGGTCGTCGGTAGCTGACAATCTTCTCTGGATCGTAGCCCCCCAGTTCCCGGATCAAGGCGCTGGCATGGGCTCTGTTGGCTGCATAGAAGTTGGTGTTTCTTTGGAGAATGAGTGTATGAACCATGGGACAGCATGTGATGCGATGAAGTATGGTAATGCGGGTGTATGTGTCAAGTCCCGTGATGAGTCGTAGTACCCGGTTTTGAGCCACTTGTACAGTCCTTAGTATCTTGGCCGAGGCGTAGCCCCAGACCTCGACTGCGTACAGTAGGGATGGTAATATAATAGTCTTGTAGATAAGAAGTCGGATTCTGTGGGGAAGTGTCCTGCCTTTGAATAGGGAGTAGAGTGCCCCTACTCGTTGTCTGCACTGTGATACTTTGTTGTCGACGTGCTGTTTCCAGGTGAGTCTAGAGTCTAGTTGGAGTCCTAGGTATTTGGTCTGTGGGCTGTAGGGAATATCCTGGTCGAACAGACAGAGAGGTAGGGGCAGCTGCGGCCTGCGCCTGGTGAAGAGTATGGCTGCTGATTTGTCAGCATTTGCTTTAATTCGCCATCTCTCCAGCCAGGACTCGAACTCACCCAAGTAGTTTTGCAGTCTGTTGCATACTTGGTCTGCATGTGGTCCTTTGGAGAAAATGGCTGTGTCATCTGCGAACAGCTGGACAGTGACGTCGGGTGCAGTTGGTATATCGGCTACATATATGGAGTATAGGAATGGGCTTAGGCGGGCACCCTGAGGCACACCACTGGTGATTGGGCGTGGTTGAGAGAGTTTCCCATCTACTTTCACTCGGAAAGTGCGCCCCGACAGGAAGTTGGCAATCAGCTTGATATATGGTAGAGGAAATTGGAGGTGGGCCATTTTGAAAATGAGGTCATTGTGCCACACCTTGTCGAACGCCTTTTCGACATCCAGGAACACTGCCAGCATGTGTTCCCGGGCATTGAATGCTGTCGTTGCACTTTCCACCACCTGGGCCAGGGGATGCAGGGTTGAGTGGTGCTCCCGGAAACTATATTGAAAGGCCGGCAGCGTTCCCAGAGCCTCGGCCTGGTCTCTGAGCTGACTCAAGATGGCCTTCTCCGCAAGCTTGCTAAATGCGCTGAGGAGGCTTATGGGCCGTCGGTCCTGCGGGAGGGTGGTTTTTTTTCCCTTTTTGGGTAGGGTGATTATATGGGCTTCCTTCCACGAGTGGGGGAAATAGCCCAAATCTAGGATGGTGCTGATGATCCTGGCTATAGACCCTAGAGTTGTTGGGGGTAACTTTTTTAGCATGAGATTGCTAATTTTGTCCGCCCCTGGTGCTTTCCTGGGTGGCAGGTCTCGCAGCATGCGACTGATCTCCGCCGAGGTCACACGCTCCATCTGTGGGAGGGCAGGGCCCTGTACCCCCCTCAGGAGGTTCGGCATCGCTCTGTCTACCTCGTCCACAAAGTCGTCGTCTTGCAGATCGTCGTGGGGAGAGAACTGTCGCTCCAGGACCTCTGCTATGGCGTCTGCCTTCTCCTGGGCTGTGTAAGCTAGACCATTGAGTCCATGGATAGCTGGGGGTGTTCGCGTGGACTTAAGCCACTGACCATATGCCTTGTGGAGTTTGGCTGGTCTCATGGACATGGCGCTCCCATTTGGCGATGCGTAATTTGGTGGCTAGTCGGTTGAGTCGTGTCTTTAGTCGGTTGTATTCCGTCTTTGCAGCAGGTGTGCGTGTGCGTTGGTAGTCATGTCGCGCTTCGTTTTTGCGTGCAATGAGGTAATCTATGCCAGGATGTTCTTCCTTCGTGATTTGTCGTCTTGTCAAGTGGGAATTAGCATCTTTGGCTGTCGATATTAAAGTAGAAGTTAGGCAGGTCACTGCTGCGTCGACGTCTTCCTCAGTAGTGGGGTCCTCCATGGGATAGAGCAAGTCTTCCAGTGTACTAGTGTACTCCTCCCAGTTTGTTATCGTGTATTGTCTGGTTTGTGGTTTGTCAGTTACTGCGTGGAGTGTCAGTTCGCAGAGGACCGGGTTGTGGTCACTGTCTAGTTCACTCAAGGAAGTTAGGTCGAATGTGTGTCGAGTGTCATTTGTCACAACTTTGTCTAGCACGTCACCGGGTCCTCCACCATAGGGATAGTGGGTGGGGGAGTCGGGAGCACGTACTAGTAGTCCTTTGGTCTGGGCATATGTGGAGAGTCTTTTACCTACTGGGTTGGCCAGTCTGGAGTGCCATTCTGGGTGTTTGGCATTTAGGTCCCCTGCTAAAAAGAATGTGTTGCAGGTGTCGGCTACTGTTGACAAGTCGTCTTCGTGGAAGAGTTTCCGTGGGGATCTATATATTGCTGCAAGTAGAAGGTCGCCAGCAGGAGTGGGGAGTATAATGGCCTGACATTCCATTGTCTGTAGTGGAGGAATGCTCACTGGGGGGTATCTGATGCCATGTTTCACTAGCACTGCGGTCCCGCGTCCTGCGTCATTGCGGTACAAGTGATAGCCTTGGAGGCTTAGTCGGTGGTTAGGGGAGAGTACTGTCTCGTTGATGAGTGCTACTTGTATACCATAGGTGTGCAAAGTCTGTCGGAATTCGTGAAGTTGTGTCCTGAGTCCATTGGCATTCCAGTACAGAATGTTAAAAGTCTCTGGTAGAGTTTCGTCAGTGTCAGTGTCAGTTATGTGTCCTACTACATCTGGAGGTGGGTGGTTATTCATGAGTAGGTGCGCAGAAGAAGGCAGACATAGCTTGGAAAAACACGGCCTGTCGTTCACTGGGCTCCTGTATACTGCTGAGTGCGAGGAGGTATGGAGCGAACACTCGGAGCATACGAGGATAGTCCATTTCCTGGAGCAGTGAGAAAAGTTCCCTCATTGTAGCAGGATTTTCCTGCATTGCGTTTGACCTTGTGTCTGTGTGGGAGTCATCCCTATGTGACATTCCTCTCACTTCCTGTCTGGGTAGGCAGTCGTGCGTTAGATCTATGGCTGTACTTGTGATGTGGTGTTGTCGATCGTGAGCGAAAGCATTAATAGAGCTATCTTCAGGGCTCGCTCGGATTTGTTCTGCGATAGGTGCGGCTGCAGGCCCCTCGGCAACACAATGCACAAGCCCTGTCCCCCTCAGGGGATTCGCTTCGCGCGACTTAGCGGTTGCGAGGGTTTCTGTAGTGGACCCACCACTCCCCGCCCCCATCCCCCTGCTTCTAAAATCCTCTTTCGCGCCAACATCCCTTCCGCCCCCTTCCGACAGGCCACGAGTCTCAGCAGTCACAATAGCTCCGCGAGTCGCCTCTTCTGCGCCACCCCCCTCTATCCTGCTCGGGCCCTGCGTGCTCGCGAGCTCGCCTGTCCCCTCCCCGACCCTCTGGCCAACCAACCCGGCCGTAGTGGCGCCGCTCTGCTGCCCAGACCCCGCCCTCCCTCCCTCCTACCGCCCCCAGGCAGCCAGAGAGAGCTCTTCTCTCCCCCTCCCCTCCTGCGGCAGGGGCTCGGCCTCGGCGCGCGCCTTCGCGGCCTTGCCCCTCCCCCCAACACTCGGCCGACCGCCCGCACTCGCAGCCGGGCCACCCGCCACCCCCCCCCTCCCCCTACCTGACCTAGAAACTCCGCGGCGCCGCGCACAGGCCACTGTCCCTGCTGGAGAGTGAAAGGGGGCCCCTCCCCCTCGCCGAGAGGAATGCGGCCGTGAGGGCCCTTTGTTCGGGTGCGCTGCAGAAGCGGGAAAGCTTCCCCGCCCCCTTCCCGAACCCCTGCGCAGCCAGGAGCCTGGTTCCCGACTACCTTCTCGCAACTATGTGACTGTTTCTGCTGAGAGTGACTCGTGGAAGCTGTCTGCGATTCTGTCGCGGACTGGGTTGTGGAGTGTAGGGGGGTAGGCTCACTCCTGGTATTCACTCGCCTATCATTTGGGCTGTGTTTGTGCCTCTGCACTTGTTCCCTTATTGTTTGTAAATATTTAGGGCATTTTTTGAAATTGGCAGTGTGTGGGCCTTCGCACAGACAGCATTTGGCCGGTTGGTCCTGTGGTTTTGTACAGTCAATGGTAAAGTGTGCGCCGGCACATTTCACACACCTGGGAGGCATGTTACAATTGTTTTTAGTATGTGAATAGTTTTGGCATCTGTGGCATTGAGGAATGTGTGGGGATCTGGGGTTGAAAGGTTCAATTATACATCGCAGGCGTCCGAGTTGTTTCATTGTTAGCAACTTCGCGATGTTTGCCTCTGGACTCAGTGAAAGTATAAATATAGGTGTCGGCACGAATTTCGAACCAAAGGAATGCTGTTCTTTAGGGAGAGATTTGGTGATCTGCTCACAGGCTACAACAGGCCAGTCGTCTTCTTGGGCGAGTTCCTGTAGTTCTTGTGGTTTCATGCTAGGAGGGACATTCCTCACCACAACTCGTATTGGCACCATTTTGTCGACACTGTACCAATAGCCTGGGATGTTGTTGGCTCTGATTTTGTCTCTGATAGCTAGGAAATCGCGTAGCTCCTGGATTTTTATTCGCAGAGTTCGGGCTCTGGTAAAGGTGATTGAGTATTCAGCCTTGCATTGTGTTTTGCATAACTGCGCCATTTGTGAGTAGTAACTCTCAGACTGTATTACCAGGTCATACCAGGTCCTGCGAGCTCGTTGTGGGGCAGTGCCTGGTGCTGGGTGTGGCTTGTCAGAGCCTGTCTTGGCAGTGTTTGTGAGGCCTTGGGAGGGAGGGGTGGTGCTGGGTGCACTCCCTAGTGCCTCTGCTGCTTCGCGGTGGGCTTGTTTCAGCCGTTTCGCAGTCTTTTTCGTCTGATAGGTTCGCCATTCGCCTTCCTGACTGGGGGTCTGTGAATCACCTGGAACTGGCCTCGCTGTGTCACTTTGCGCGCGGCTGGGCGGGGAGGGTGGTGTGTCTGGCGATTCGCGCGGGCGTTTTATGGCCTCTGTGCGGCTGTGTTGATTAAGTGGTGTGCCTGGGGGCATTGGGCCTTCTGTGGCAGCGCACACTTGGTCGTTATTCAGCTGTTTAATTGTGATATCGGCCTCTGAGTGGGTTTCAGGAGGCGATTCCGTATTCTGGCTTATGTCAGTGATGTCAGATTCCCCTGAGAGTAAGTTGTCTGGTGTGTTGACAATATCCACTTCGCTGTCCACATCACTGTGGTTTGCAGTTTCGTGGCTGGTACTAGGAATGCAGGCCTCACTGGCCTCTTGGTCATTGTTGTACTGTACCTCTCGCACAGTCTGCGGGGGCAGTGGGGGGTCCCTTGCCGCGAGAGGTCGCGAGAGGTCGGGACCTCTCGCGAGACAAAAGGGTCCCCCCCTCCTCCTCGCTGTCCGAGTCTTTCGTCATTCTTTCCCCTTACCATGTGCTGAATCCCTCGCTGCCCCTGGGATTTCACCAGGGTGGAGGGGGGGTGAAGGGAGGCGGTCCTCTGCCTCGACTTTCTCCTTCTTCTGCCTTCCCCTTGCTTCCTTTCACAGTTCACCGAGGAGCTCCTGAAAAACGCGACTGCTCAGCCCGAGTGCCAAAGCAGAACTGTCCTGCCCAATCTGCTTTAACTCCATGGTGCACAGCCAATGGGTAGACAGCTCGTCTGCCATTGGCTGAGCAAGATGTAGCCCTTTCCCTGTTAAATACCCACATTTTTTCAGCCCCTACTCAGTCGCACCTGTGTTTCTGTACCATGTGCGTCTCTGCCTGAGGACGTGAGCAGATATCAGTTCCCGAAACGTCGCTTGTTTCTGTTTTGGTAAAACTATTGTGTTCGTTTCGTCTTTTCGTTTTGTCGTGTTTTTGTCTCGTTTCAACTGTTGTGCTGAATTATTTTGGGTTCAATATTTTTGTGCTGTCCTCATTTGTGGGAGTTTTTTATCGTTCTATTCTGTTTTGGAAAACTATTGTGTTTGTTTCGTCTTTTCGTTTTGTCGTGTTTTTGTTTCGTTTCAACCGTTGTGCTTAATTTTTTTGGGTTCAATATTTCTGTGTTATCTTCATTTGTGGTTTTTTTTCGTTCTCTTAGTACATTTTGTTTTTCTTTGTTTTGTTGAGCATATTCTGTTACGGAATATTTTGTGGTGTTTATATCCTTGTTGACAACAGCAATTGTTTGCTTAATTTTGTGATTTTTTGTCTTTTTTGGATTTTATTTATTTATTTATCTTTTATTTTTTTTATTTTTTCTTCAACAGAAAAAGTTCTTAGCAATGGCGTATGTACAAAAACTTACATCTAGTCAAGCACTCCCATTGCACAAATCTTTCAAAGATAATAATACAAATTAATTTCTGGAAACATAAAAAAAAAACATCATTTGTTCTGTACATAGTAAAGGAAACGGTCTTGTGTATACTGAGTGATGTTACTCTGCGCGACTGAGCGCATTTCCTTCCAACCCAAAGTGAAGCCCAAGCTACGTGAACATGTTACTCTGCGCGCGCCGTAAGCACGACTGAGTGCATTCCCCTCCACGCCGTGTTGTTATGACAACGGACCTTACCCTGCCCACAGTCGGGGAGGGAAGCCTGCCATTAACGCTCCCTGCCCCGCAGTCGGGGAGGTGTTACGCCCCGCACAGACACGTGATGAATAGAAATGTGTAAAAATATAGCGTGTAATACAAGTTAATGTTGGCATGTAACAGAAGTATTGTGAAACAATATACATTGAATCAAGCGTGTTGCAGTAGAGACTTACCTCACGTAGCATGCATGTACATCAAATGCATGCATTCACCTCCCGCCGTCAGTATTTAGGCATGTCTAGCAGGTCAGTCCGGGTTGGCCACACTTTCACCACATATCCGTAAAAAGGTACGTCACACAGATGGTTTCGTCTTAAGCCATCAATTATGTGTGAACACATTAGTTCCTAAAAAATTATTATGCAGTTTTCAGGGACAAGTAGAAAGGAAAAAAATACAGAGTCCTTTCTATTATTAGTCAACTAGTAGCCCACACCCTTTGGGGTGAGAGTTACATGTACATATTTACGATAAAAACATCTTTTTTTTTTAATTGAAAACGATATTAACATACTGCAACGTGGAAATGATACCAACAACAGTTACATATTAAAACAAATTAAGTGTATAAAGATATTAAGTTAAATGTGAAAATGAATAACAATTACTGAAATTAATAATACGTATAAAGCAATGTTACAACGATATTAAACAAAATGTGAAAAAAGGTATTAAGTTAAATTACACTGAACTCAATAATATGAATAAACAATTTTATGTATAAAATGTACTTAAACAAAATGTGAAAAGGATATTAAGTTAAATTACACTGAAATCAAGATGTATAATACAAAATGTGAAAAAATATATTAAATTACACTGAAATCAATAATACGTATTTAATTATATATTCTTTATAAAGTCTGTAAATAAGTTACGCAGTGCGGTTTTGGCAATGTCTAACACTTTCATCCAATGGTTGATATCGGTCATGGCTCACTGCTGGACCTATGTCACCTTCATCAAGGCCCCGCGCTCTGCGGGAGGAAGGGCGGCGTCTCGGCGTCTCGGCTCTACCGACGGCAGCGGCGGGAAGTCTGGCTGCAGGCGGGCAATGGCGGCTGCGTAGCTGGTAGTTCGAAAGCCTGTGCGTAGACCTCTTCACTTGTTGCGGGTAGAGTTGTATCGTTGCGTAGCATACTAACGCAGCACTCTCCGAAGCCAGGGCAAGGAATCACTTCTAGAGGCAGGTCTTCCAGTCTTGGGTTGTGTATGTTTCGTGTGGACAGTAGAGTCACATTCTTCTGTAACATGTCTCAACGCGCTCTGACTCCACTCGCTAAACTCTACACTGCCTACACCTCGAGTTACTTCTGGATACGTGTTACGGGGATTAAAGCTAGCCATCTTCACACCGTCACTGTTTTTGCACAACTGTTCACGCACGACCTGCGTGTCTATTTAAAACAATATTTACCAGATGGATAATTAAATGTATTATGCAATCGCAGCACTCTGAACAGTTCATTGTATGAGGAGTGGCATCAAACAACACTTCGGTGCACGATCTGTTAATTGGGTATTTAGATACGAAGGCACTGAGAATTTGTTTAATTTTAATATGTAGGCTCGCCCCACTGGACACAAATGATAACTACAAGGCGTGGTATGCGTTTGTATCCATTTTGTTGGTAATTGCAGGTCATAGCGACAATGTGATGATCCGGTACACGACTCGACATAACCGGATTCTTTAGCAGGTATTCTGGATGTTCGAGGTCGTGACGCATGCATGGGAAGCGTGCATGAGGATGGCTGAAATGGACTATACAGTCTTTATCCTCACACTGAAACACGCTCACATATCGCACCGTATTATATGGCCGTTACGGTTCCCACCTCAATCAAAAATGCGTGTTGTCTCTGCAATACTCAAGGTATGTGAAGGCTGAGATAATGTTTGGATTGTTTGTATCAAAGAAGCGTACTCTGTATTCTATACAGTGCAAACCCGCATGGGTAAGCAGGTATTTATTTTCAGTAGGGTCAAACTTGTGCATGCATGCCTTTCACGATGTGTTGGGTTTGGTGGCAGATTCCACAGCGGGTAGAATATAGGATCATCGTGTATGTCTATAGCATCAGGTATATAGTTTTCATCCCAACGCCCAACATTAAGTCTTGCTGCGACCGCTTCGCTTGGAGTCAGGTATGGTTTTTGGTTAAGTAGCATTTTACACGAGGGGGTTGAAGCAGTAGAGTCTACACTGTAGGAAACTGCACGATGTGTACCATGTATGATTACCATATATGGTATAGTGAATAAATGCACCGCACCGCTCTACCCAACGAACGATAGTCTCTGCCTTCGTGATGCATGTCAGTTCACACGTTACAGAGGAATAATCGGGGACTGAGTTTATAGTTTCAGTGGCGGCTTCTGCCTTAAGTTCTTCTAGCATTGTGGGGAAAGTAGTATCTAGCCGTTTATGGTGTACGACACAGTCTGACAGCTTGCAGGGCGTCTCGAGTATGTCTGGGTTCTCCTCGTCGCAGTCACTCACCCAATGATGATCAAAGTTGCATACATGTAGCTGAAACTGACCGTCCGGGGTGACACAGTGCACACGGCGGAAGCTCGGCTTTACCTCCAGGTAGTGTGCTGTTGGGTCGAACGTCATCGATGTCCTTCCCCACAGGTGTGGGCTACCATTGACTGGTAAGCTCTGGACCCCCGAGGTATATTTACACCGACATCTCGTCGTCCCCTGTTTTTTTTTACGGTGTCGCCGCTTGCTGCGACCTTGGAGCTTAGCCGTTACGTAGATCTGGCGTCTCCACCTACCCTCCTCCGACCTTGGAGCCTAGCCGTGACGTAGATCTGACGTCTCCACCTACCCCTCCTACTCTTCCTCCTCTGACATTTCCGCTTTCTCATTGTTCCCGGCAATGTTTTCAACCATCCAGGCTCTGAGCAGCACTGGGTTGTGACGAGACGATACCGGTCTTGTACCTTTGCGGTTGTTGCTGTACGATTTATCTAATATCTTTAATGATGGGCAGCCATATTTAATTTGAATGTCCACTATGCGAACATGTTTGCGACAATGTTTAGCTAGCCAACATTTCTGTTAGACCCCAGCGACCATTATAGTTCCACTCAGGTGCACCGCCTATATGGTGGGCAGACTTGAGTAGGGAAATATTCCGTCTTCCCATTTCAAATTGTGGAAGTTGTGAAAGCCATGTATTTCTTTGATGCTTTCTAATTAAATGTTCCCATGCAAATGGTGGTTGAAATGAGCGTGTTATCACATTCCCTTCCGAGTCTGCAATGCTAACTTCCTTAACGATAAACCCATGATGCGCCTGTGTTAGCGGTGGTATATTGTTTGCTGCTGTAACATCTATTTTACAATCTATTATTAGTATTAGATGTCTCATCACCGGGTAAACAGGTGGATATCGGCTTAAGGTATGACTCGGTGTCACAGTACGCAATAAAGCCGAGGCGATCCTGTTTTGCAGTATTTGTAAACTGTAAATATTTATTCTCCTCTGTAGGGAAACCGGAACGCACTGCTTGATGCTGGCTGCAGAGAACATTTGTGTGAAGTTAACCTGTCTTCACTTGTAAAGTATTGAAGACAGCGCCCGCAATTCCATTTCTTACTATTACATCGGGACAGTTGGGAATTAAATAATCTGGACAGACTCTTAATTGTTACAAAGTGTAGGTGCTCTGCCGCGCCACTAGAACGAATCGCTAAAATATTTACATGCCTCGCTCTTCGCTCAGAGGATACACGAAGAGGCTGGATAGAGGCTTTAGATTTGCCACTAAAACATTCATCAACAATACTCCCCTTACTGTCTACGCAAGCATAAACATTAACGGAAATATTATTGTTCCTCTCGAATGACTTAATCTGATGGAGAGTGGACGGGAAACTCAAACCAGACGTATTGAAAGCCACAAGTGGATCCGGATACGAACTGGCTCGGTTAACATGGGCATCCGCCGGCATCACACCTGCCATAATGGCATACAGAAAGCAATCCTGCTCGGGACATTCAGTATTGACACAAGCTTTCCTATTGGATAAAAACGTTGGTAATTTCGTGTGCTGCGCGCCAACGGTGAAAGCCCTATAGCTTGAAACATGTACATCCATGTTAATCAATTGCTGTAGAGCCCACCCACTGCCACGAGCAGCGAAATCGCTAACGTTCCTATTGATTTCCGGAATGAATACTGAATCATATATTTCCCCTACCTCATCAGAGAGCATTACCGCGGCTGAGTGGGTTGTAAAATGGAATGTCTCACTCTCGCCTGCCTCCACAGATTCCTTAACAAATGAAGCCGAGAGTGAAATGTAGATTTTTAAAGGGCGTACCAAGACGGAAGTTAAGGCCAAAAAGGGAACCCTACCTCTCTGTAGAAACCGGTCCAAATCGGGATCAATAGACTCAACATCATTTCCGATCCGAAAGTCCACTATCCGGTTAGCAAAAGCAGAGTCCAAGATAACACTCTCCAGGAGAGGCAAGTCGCCAGCTTCACGCGGCTCCACCCCGGACGCCCGCGCGTTGTCGCGAGTGTCCGACGTGGAAGCCTCACTGGGACGGGGTCGCTTCGCCTCGGAGGGAGTAGACATGGCAAGGAGGGGATAGACGGTAAGTTACGTCCAGCGGTAGAAATAATGTTCTGGAAACATAAACATTTGTTAATATTAAAGGAAACGGTCTTGTGTATACTGAGTGAAGCCCAAGCTACTTAAGCGTGAGTGAGTGCAAGCTATGTGTCGCCGTAAGCATTACTGAGCGCAAGATATGTGAACTTGTTACTCTGCGCGCGCCGTAAACGCTACTGAGCGCAAGATATGTGAACTTGTTACTCTGCGCGCGCCGTAAACGCTACTGAGCGCACTCCCCCTCTGCTCCGCACTGTGTTGTCATGACAACGAGCCTTTCCCCGCCCCGCAGTTGGGGAGGGGAGCCTGACCGCAGTCGGGGAGGGAGTCCGCCCAGCCGGCAGTCGGGGAGGGGGTTACGCCATGCTAGAGACGTGATTAAAGAAAATGTGTAATACAATAACACTAGCGGATGAGACTTACCTCACGTAGCATGCGCGGACATCAAATGCAAGCAATAACCTCCCGCCGGTGGTATTTATGCATGGCCAGCTAGGTCAGTCCGGGTTCGACAAACTTTCACCACACGTCCGTAAACATGTACGTCACACTGACGTTTTCCATCTTAAGACAAAAGTTAGTGTGAACACATTAAAAAAAATTATTTATGTGGTTTGCAAGGTCAAGTAGAAAGAAAAATACATCGAGACATTTTTTCTGTTTTTAATAGCCCACACCCGTTGGAATAGAGTTACAAACTTATTACATTGAAAACAATTAACATTAAAAATAAAAGTTACAATTTTTACGTATAAATGATATTACACTGAAATTATGTCTTACATATAAACTATTTTTACGTATAAAATAAAAGTTACATTGAAAACAATAATACGTATAAAATAATACAAAACGTGAAAACAAGTTACGTATAAAGATATTACATTGAAATTAATTTTACATATAAACAATTTACGTATAAATTATATTACATGAATTTATGTTTTTACGCATAAATGATATTACATTGAAATTATTTTTACGTATAAACAATTTATGTTTAAATGATATTACATTGTAATTAATTTTTACGTATAAATTAAATTATATTTTCTTTAAAAGGTCTGTAAGCAATTTGCACAGTGCGCTTCTGGCAATGTCTAACACTCATTCGTACAATGCTTGGTCATTGCTCACCGCTGGACCCAGGTCGCCCTCATCGAGGCCCTGCGCTCTGCGGGAGGAAGGGCGGCGTCGGCATCTCGGTTCTACCGACGGCGGCGGCGGCGGCGGCAGTGGCGGCAGTGAAGTCTGGCTGCAGGCGGGCAATGGCGGCTGCGTAGCTGGTAGATCGAAGGCGTGTGCGTAGACCTCTTCACTTGTTGCGGGTAGAGTTGTATTGTTGCGTAGCATACTAACGCAGCACTCGCCGAAGCCGGGGTTGGGAATCTCTTTTAGAGGCAGGTCTTCCGGTCTTGGGTTGTGAATATGTTTCGAGTGCACGGTAGAGTCACATTCTTCCATAACATGTCTCAACGCACCCTGACTCCACTCGCTATAATCTACACTGCCTACGATTGGAGTTACATCTGGATACGTGTTCCGGGGATTAAAGCTAGCCATCTTTATATCGTCACTGTTTCCGCACGACTGTTCACGCACGGACCTGCGTGTCTATTTAAAACACTATTTACCAGATGAATAATTAAATGTATTATGCAATCACAGCACTCTGAACGGCAACGTTTCGGTGCACGACCTGTTACTTGGGTATTTAGATACGAAGGCATTGAGACGTTGTTTACTCTGGACCACCGAGCTATATTTATACATACATCTCATCGCTTGCTGCAGTCTTTAAGTTTAGCCGTGACGTCGAATCCGCATCTCCTCCTCCTGACTATCATTGATGGGTGCGTTCATGTATAACTGGCACACGCTCGAGTGGCAGTCGTCCAACCATGAATGTCTACCTTCTTCAAAATAAGTGAGGTGGTGGAGGCTGTCGCACTCCTCACCCCACCATGTCACTATGTTATTCGGTCTGCGTAACTCGTAGGAAATGGATCCATGGCCCTGCCCGGTGGTGACAATATTCTCTGCCGCTGCAGCGCTTCGTAGCTCCTCTAGCGAGCATGGTAGCTCGCTGTCGGGGCGTAATAGCCTGACAGGGCAATCTTGGTTGGTGCAGGGTATGTCGAAATAGTCCGGATTGCCGTCTATAAGTTGGTCGCTAATCCAATGGCCTAGAACTGTACATACCTCCATTAACTCACGTCCATCACTATGTGAAGTTGACCCGCCGGTACCCAACCGTTACATCGACGTAATGTGTGGCCGGGTTGAACTCCATGGTGAATGCCTGAGCCGTCGCGGTGTGTTGGTTGCAGGTCTACTAGATATCCTAGACACACACGAGGGTATTTATTCCATAGTCTCAACCTCCTCCTCTGACATTTCCGCTTTCTCATCGCTCCCAGCAATGTTTTCAATCATCCATGCTCTGAGAAGCGCTGCGTTGTGGCGCGACGATACCGGTCTTGTGCCTCTGCGGTTGTTGCTGTACGTTTTATCTAATATCTTTAATGAGACGCAGCCATATTCACTTTGAACGTCCACTATGCGCACATGTTTGCGACAATGTTTAGCTAGCCAACGTTTCTGTTCGTCCCCGGCGACCATTATAGTTCCACTCAGGTGTGCCGCCAATATGTTTGGCAGACTTGTGTAGGGAAATATTCCATCTTCCCATTTCAGATTGTGGAAGTTGTTGGTGAGCCTCGTATTTGTTTGTTGATGTTTTCTAATTAAATGTTCCCACGCAAATGGTGGTTGAAACGAGCGCGTAATCACGTTCCCTTCCGAGTCTGCGATGCTAACTTCCTTAACGATAAACCCGTGCTGTGAGAAGAAGCCTTGGAGGTTAACACACTTCGCCATGGCAGCTGAGACACGACTGAACATACATCGCGTTTAGCTCATTATTTTAATACTTTGATCCCTTGGGTTGTACGATACTAATCTATTGTGTAGGATAATTGCGTATGCCTGTGTTAGCGGTGGTATATTGTTTGCTGCGGTAATGTCTATTTTACAATCTATGATGGTTGAGGTTAGTTTTTCGTTTTGATGTGACACGTCGAATACAAAGAGAGGGGCCTTATCTTTAAATCCCTCTGCGTCAAGTAGAGGCGTATTTAGTCTACCTTAGTAGCTCGCTTGAAAGTCCACGTACATATTATATGCAAGTAGGTAGTATCCATTCGTATAGTTTATTGCTAGGTCCGAATATGGATACGCCTCGGAATTAAGATAGACCTTGATATTTTGTAAATTACAATGGTCGAATTTAGATTTGTTTGCGGCTATAAGATTATGCTTACCGGTTTGAAATGCCACTATTATATAATGAGGGCGTTCGCTGGAGAAGCTAGATTTTACAGCCCAACTGACGCTCTGTGATAGTGGTAAACTCGGGTAAACTTCTACTCCCTACGATGTGAAAGCCATATCTATGTCGCGGCCTTTTTCAATCATTTTCAGCAGCCGTGTGCGCTGGGCGGGGCTTACCGTTACATGCGGAACAAGCCAGTCGGTAGATTGCAACTTAATGTCACTTGCTGTGGCTGATCGCTGGTGTCCATTATTGCGTTAATATAACTGTTTCCAGTGATTATATCTAGCGTTTGTTTACAATTTATTAATATTTGTTTATAGTCTTCTGCAAAGCCTAGCAACTGGTTCAACGGAATGCATATTTCAAACTCGCCTTGCGCTGTAAGTGGTAAACTGTAGTCGCCGTCCAGACACCATCCCGCCATTTTACTTATAGATTTTTCATCAGGCATGCGTGATAAATAGTTTTTCACCATTGTCACAATTCCAACTTCGCGTACCTCGTCGATTGTCACGCCGTTAAGTTCGAATGATATTCGATTTATCACATGTAGTATACCATTGTTTATGATTTTTGCATTGTCTGGTTTCTGCCTGTTTGGTTTCGTGAATGCACCGCGAATTCGCAGAAACGATTTAGCAATGTGTGTATTCACGTCAGAGTTTTGTATTGCTATAACTATCTCGGAACTTGGCTCGTACGGTTCCGCCATGTAGGGTTTGTACGTGTGCATTTCACATTTTGAGACTGCGTCGTCAAACTGCGGTGATTGTTGCACATCGAGTAGACTATATTCCATTTGGAAATACTTTGAAACCTAATTTTTCTAGGAACCTCACGTTGGCAGGTGTTAACCGCTTGATGTTTGCTTTTGTACTGGCTCTATGCTTGCTCACCCCTGCCCTTTTATGCAAACCAAAGTATCTTACCCCCATACTTTTTTCAAATGTAAGCGTAGTGTTATCACCTCGTTTCTAAAGTTGATTAATTTACCGTTCTGGTCTACCACTCTAATAACCAACTCTCGTATTTGTTGCACGGTAACCGGACTGTAAATGAGCTTATATCCTGGAGGAATGTTCGGGGAAAATTCTGTTTGGTTTTTCATTAAGGAAGCTGTGGCCAATAATATTCGCCGTGATTCTAATCACATTTACCGGCATCACCTTTACGGGCTGGGTCGACTCGTGAATTTTATTTGCCTTGTAGACTTCCGGTTCGAATCCAAGCATCGGGGCTAGGGAACAGTCGCCGGTGCAGTCGATTTGTGCATTGCTATGCAATACGCATTGTAGAGTGTTTGGATTACCTTTCAACGAAAACATTACGTCTGTGGGTAGGTGTTGTTTAATATACGTTTCAATGTCTAAGACTTTGATGGCCTTTGATTTTCCTACGTTGACTGCAGTTTTCCACTTAGTAAACCATTGCTGCAGTAGGTTTAGTGCTGCCTGTACTCTCTGTAGTGCAGCCGCAGGCCTCACAGAGCTGGAATATAGCATTGTATCATCTGCGTAGCACGCTACTTCTACCCCCTGCGGGAAGGCTGGGAGGTCTGCCACATAGATATTAAATAATAAGGGGCCTAGAACACTGCCCTGTTGTACACCAGCCTTGATGGTACGGCGTGTGGAGGTGGCACCTGGGATGCAGTCATGGAAGTGACGTTCATGTAGGTATGAATCTAGTGTGCGGACATATGTGTCAGGGATGTGTGCTGCATGCAGTTTATAGATTAGGCCTTCATGCCACACACGATCGAAGGCCTTCTCTATGTCGAGAAATGTCGCAGCAGTGTACTGTCTCCAGTCAAAAGATAGTGTTATCTGTTCAACTATCCGCACTAGTTGGTGGGTTGTTGAGTGCCCCGCTCTAAATCCGAACTGGTAGTCAGGGAGAGTGTGATTTAGTTCCAGATGTTGTTGGATGCGGCTGGTGAGGATTTTCTCAGCTATTTTTGATAGTGTATTGAGGAGGCTGATGGGACGATATCTGTTAGGGAGGCGGGGATCATTACCTGGTTTGTTGAGTAGGATGACTTTGGCGTTTTTCCACACAGTTGGCCATGTGTTAGTGTTGAGTATGCCATTTATGCAGGTGGCGATTGCCTGCAGAGCTGGGTCCTGTAGTTGCTTTAGGACGATCGTTGGTATGTTGTCCATGCCAGGCGCCTTGTTGTTTTTCAGTGATTTTATGACTCGCCTCACTTCCTCGGGAGAGGTGAGTACATGCTCCTCCAGGAGGGGTGAGTTTCGGATTTGGCTGACTTGGTCAGTGACAAGTAGCTCATGCTCTGGATCAGTAGGCTGTTCGTTTGGTCGGAAGGCAAGTTCTTGGCTGTCCGCCAGTGCTGCCACTTTGTCTGTGGGTGTGTAGGCCACGCCTCCATTCGGGAGTTGAATAGGAGGGATAGTGATAGGCTTTTTGGAAAGGGATTTGGTTAGTTTCCAGAGGGAGTTGTCCTTGGTGGTGAGGTTGAAAAGCTTCTCGTCCCATACTCTGGCCCTGTGAAGTGCGAGCTGATTATTAACTTCTGTCTGCAGTTGTTTAAAAATCCTCTTCAAGTCTGGACATCTGTTTCTCTGCCATCGTCGACGTGCATTGTTCTTGTCTGTGATGAGCTCCTTAATGTAGAGTGTAAGTGTCGCTGGGTCAGCTGTTCGTTTTGCAAGTGGGACAGACACATTGATGGCTTCCGCAACTACCTGGGTGAGGGAGGCGGAGTAGGATTGGAGGTCATTTAGGGAGGAAATGTTGGCAACAGGATTAATGTGTTTTTCAATGTAGCTATTTAATTTATTCCAGTTTGCTTTATGGTAGTTGCGGCTTGTTTTAGGTTGTGTTGCTAGCGAGTCGGTATTTTCAAGCGTAGCAATAACTGGCATATGATCTGAGTGAAGCTCGTAGATTACCTCTAGTTCATAAATAAAATCTGTGTTCATATATATTGTTATGTCTAGTACATCTGGTGTCTGGAGTGAGGAGGTGGGGTAGCGGGTGGGGTGATAGGGAGCGCACACCATGTATGTGCTCAGTTCCTGGTGTCGAAAAAATGTGTGTCCATTTGCAGTTACCCGTGCGCAGTTCCACGAGGGGTGCTTGGCATTTAAGTCCCCTAGCAGCAGAAAGGAGGGTGTGAATGTTGCCAGAGCCTGCAGGTTTTCAGTTTTTAAGGATTTTCCTGGTGGGGCATAGGCAGCAATGACAGTGCACGGCTTGCCATTGATAGTGACTGAGGCTGCTACTGCCTCCATCATTCCTAGGTCTGGAGTTTGTATTGTATGGTATAAGATGGTGGATTTTATTGCTAGAGCAACCCCTCCCCCCTGAGCTGTGCGATCCTTCCTGTGTATAATGTATCCCTGTAGTCTGAATGTGTCTGTGGGTGCCAGGCGTGTTTCAGTAAGTGCTAAAATGTGGATGTCGTGTTCCCGAAGAAATAAATCTAGCTCCTGTGTTTTGTGGCGGACACTGCTTGCGTTCCATGTGGCAACATGTTTGATGGTGATGGTGTGATTAGTGTGTGGGTGCATGGGCAACGTCGGACATGGTAGTGATGAGCTCAACTGCAAGGCAGACTCGGAGTGCAAGGGGGACAGTAGTGTCTAGCCAGGCTGTGAGGAGGTTGACGAGTTTGTTGGCTATGTCCATGTGGATCGTTTGAGTTGTGGCAACTTTTGTGAGGGTGCCCTTCAGCACAGAGCACGCCTTAAAGTTTGAATCTGCCTGCGCTTGTGTAACCTCCATTGGGGGCAGTGGCAGTGGGAGGCTGGCAGATATTGGTTGCGCCGGCTGGGTAACTGGGCCAGGCTGGCTGGCAGCAACAGTGGTGGTAGGTTGTTGCTGCGCCGGTACAGTTTGTCTAGCATTTTCTCGCAGTGCAGCCTGCAGTTCAGTCAGCAGTTCAGTCAGCATCGTTTGCTGTGGCTCACTCTTCTTCGGCTGCTGTGCTGGTCTGCGCGGCTCTTGCCTGCGCTGTTGCTGTTGCTGAGGTTGCTGCATATGATTTTGATACGCAGCTCTGGCGTTACGTTGCCTCTGCCCTCGTTGTTGACGCGGGGACTACGCGAGAGCATCGGGGTAGTCCTCCTCGTCAAAGCCCTGAAACCTGTTGCTGGTTTGGGCTTGCCAGTGTTGCTCTCTTGGCAGACTTCTGGCCCTTCTACCATGGCGGACTTGTTGCCAGCCATCACTGTCCGTCTGATGGGTTGCATGTCTTGATGGTATGGGTTGTGGTTGTGGTGCCTTGCGGCCCGGCTGCCTTGCATGTTGGTAGTAGTTGTTTGGGGCTGCCTGCTTCAGATTGGGGGCGCCCCTGTCCCTAGGCCGGCGGCGGGCCATGGCCTTGAGGTACTCTGGGCAGCCTCTGAATCTGGCATTGTGGCCCAGCTGGCAATTTACACACTTTGGTGGGTTGGAACAGCCCTGTTGGTGCTTGTGCGGCCCTGCACAATTAGGGCACGCAATCCTGAAGTGGCATTGCTTAGTGACATGCCCGAGCTGGCAGCAGTTGCCACACTGCAATGGAGCATTTGGGTGCAGGTTGTCAACTACGCAAACTCTGAGGCCAAAGACATATTTGATTTTGTTGATTATTTCCTCACTGCCCTGTGGCACGTCCAACAGGAATATATTGAGGGCGCACCTGCCTGAGTCGTACATCTGATGTATGACGATGACAGGGACCTGTTGCGCCAGAAGGTCGCTGGTGATGCGGCTGATGTTAGTGCCGGCAGGTATGTCCTTGAGGACGTACTTGGGGCTTGTCCTCTCGGGCGCGGGTGACAAACAATTCGACACCAGATTCTGATATTACTCTGAGTCCCTCATGGTACATGGGCACGGAGGCGAAATGGTACATAGTACCCCTCTGTGTATTTTTTGCAATGAATGTGATGTTGTTTTGCATGAGCTGGTCGTACATGCGCTCATAGGGCACTTTTGCATCGTGCCACACCGTTATGGGGGCGGACTTGTTGGTGGGGGGGTCCGCCTGTGCCTGAGGTTGTGTTTGTGTGCCAGGGCTAGCAGCTACTGGCGCCGGCATGGCCGTGTCAGCCGGTGTTGTTGCCACATAGTTTTCTGGCATCTGGGAGGCATGTGAGGACCCTGGTTGTTGTCCTACACTAAAGTATTTGGCCGCGCTGTCATCCAGTTCATTGCTGGACCTCTTCACGCCTGCTCGGTCACTAACAGTGACGTCCATTTGACTAACCTGGCCTGTTGCCATTTCTACGAAAAAAATTTTAATCTAGGGATTTATTACGACTCGCCTATCACAAAGGAAGGGAGTGGAGCACCCACTGACCTACGACCCTGGGACTGAGTTAGCCATGGCCGCGGCTAGGCAACGAGGCGCTGCGCCACTGCGTGTTACACACACATATATACAGCCTATCCGTCGCACGACGCGTTTGTACAAAACTAGGGGTGGAGATCTACCTGAATTTGCTCACTGTGGAAGAGCAGAAACTACATACTCACTGCACGAACAGCTAACAACTGAGTGAAAGTGAGTGAGTTAGAGTGACTGCCCTGGGGACAGACGAAAAAATAGTTTTGTTTGGCGACCCTCGGCGGCCTGGCCAATCAGCGCGCTCCGTGGTCCGTGATTGGTCGGTCCCCCGCAGGCCGCCGCTCGGGGTGTTCGGACTATTATTTTACGTGATATAAAAGCTATTGAAGACTTTTTAATTACTAAATCGATGTCGCTTTCGTTTTGCGATAATTATTGTTTTAATTTAATCGAGGTTTTTTATGTTTTCGTTGCTTGGACGGGTCGTAAATCGCTATTCAATTTATCAGTTTGTTTTCGTGCTGTGGTAAATCTAGGTATATTTTATTATTATTCTTTGATATTATTTCGCGGAGATACGGATTTTTAAATGCGTTGTGAATAGTTTTGTTACTCGTAAATCTATTGCAATCTAAAATGGCCCTTATTAAATTATTCTGTTTAACTTGTAGATAATTTATATGGTGATTTGCAGCATAGCTCCAGACCTCGCATCCATATAGCAACTGCGGGCATACAATTTGAGTGTAAAGTTGGAGTTTTTTCCTGCGTGGTAAATTAGGCGCTTTTAACATTGGGTACAGGCTTCTTAAAGATCCTGTTGCAAGGTTTGTTGCTCGAGCGATGTGTTTTACCCATATTAGTGTTCTGTCTAGCGTAAGTCCTAGAAATTTTGCCTGTGTAATATTAGGAATGGGTTGATGAAAAATTTCAAGTTCTCTGTCTGGTCTGCCTCTGCGTTTTGAAATTACAAGCGTGGTTGATTTTGCTGCATTTATTTTTATTCGCCACCGAGTGTAAAATTGCTCAAGTGCTGTCAGCTGTCGTTGGACGCATACCATGGCATATTTTAGGTTTCCGGATTGTTTAATTATGGCTGTATCGTCCGCATACATCTGTACGTAGGCGTTTGCATGCGGTATGTCAGCTGTGTAAATATTATAGAAGAAAGGAGAGGGTGTGGGCCCTGTGGCACTCAAGCTGTGAGTTCGCGAGTAGTTGATTTAGCCCCGTTCAGAGCAACATAAATTTACGACGATATAAATAATGGGCCACCAGGTATATATATATATGTGTCGGAGAAATTGAAGTTAATTAATTTTTGAATAAGGCCCGGAATTCAGACATTGTCGAATGCTTTTTCTGCGTCGTTTCCCCCCAGCTGCCAGCCAGCTGAGACTTAAGACTAAGGTGTATACTAAAATCTATGTGACATGTGTTGAGCGCATGTGTGGGCATTAAATGTTTTAATTACGTTAATTATCCGCGAGCTGAGACAAGGGCCTTACTCCGGAGAAACTATAGGTGGGAGCCGGTTCCACAATCACTGGTTGTTGTAATTTAGTGCGTAGTTCCCTGTATATGTGGGCAGTGAATTGCCTATCGCAAGGCTGGTTATGCAGCTGGAATGCAGTTTCCAGTGTCTGTACGAAGGCTTCTGCCTTGTCCGCTGGTTTAAAGGCGATTCCCGTGTCAGTTTGGAGGGGAGGAATTTTCTGTGACTTATTTAGTATGCGTTTCGTTTTAGTCCAGGCGCTATTGTCCTGGATTTTAAGTTTAGAAATTTTGTTTTCCCATGTGCGGTCGCGCCAGAGGGCTATTTCTTCGGAAATTACCGTCTGTTGTTCGTTTATTCGCCGCTTGGTTTCGGCCTGTCTGTGTCGTGAGTATCTTCTACGTAGGCGGCTTTTTTGTGCTATTAGTTGCGAGATGTATGCTGGCAGCTCATCATGCTCTAACCTAATCTCCTTTTCTGGTATGAACGCTGTTATCCCGTCTTGTATTTTTGTTGTGAGGTCAGCTATCGCTGCCTCCAATTCATTGCCTGTTGTAATATTAAGCTCTGTCACGTCAGGCAATGCATGGATTAAATGATTTTGAAAGTCCCTCCAATCGGCGCGTTGATAGTCTTTAGTTTTGCGGGTCGTGTTGGTTTCTGTGTCCGCATTGTCAAATAGAATGTGAACTGGGAAGTGGTCTGAGGACATTTCATGTACCACTTCCAGTTCGAAACCTGTATTAAAATGCTTATTAATAACTATGTCCAGTATGTCAGGAAAATAATTTATTCGGCCTGTGTCATGAGTAGGCTCTGAGGGAGCATGCACCTGGTAATTTCTGTTTAGTTGATGCGTATAGAGCACTCTACCGTTCGCTGTAGTGCGCCTGCAGTTCCACTCTATATGCTTAGCATTTATGTCCCCGATAGCCAGGAAACACGGACCTATATTGTATAAAGCCTCCAGGTCTGCCACGGTAAGTGATCGGCCTGGTTTAGCATATATGGATATTATTTTGACTTGTTGTCTATTAATGACTAGGTTAATGCCTACAGCTTCTAAGTTAGGGAACTGTGGGAGCTGGCATTCTGTTTGTTTAATGCGCCTATGTACAGCTAGGCTACGCCTCCACGTCTGGCGCCGTTATCCCTATCGTGCCTATAGATGACATAATTTACTATAGTATGTCGGTCTGCCTGTTGCAAAAATGTTTCGTTAAATGCCGCGATATTAATTTTAAAGTTATTCAGGTGATAAATAAATTCTGATATTTTATTTATAATTCCACGTGCATTCCAAATAGGATTTTGTATAGACTATTATTATTTCCGGCCGATTGCGTTTGGTTCGGACCTGAATTATTTGCTGCCATTGAGGCGAGCAGTCAGGAGCTTTACGAAGCCCATGGTGGCCTGTATTTTGGCTGTGAGCTCCGTTTGCGGATTGCACCCTAAAGTGCGGCTTGGGCTGGCCCTGGTGCTGTCGGCGTGGCCGGTAGTCGTTTGCGTAGACAGGCCACTCCGTTTTGCGGTATGTCGGTTCCTGCGCGAGGGGCGCAAACCTGTTTTGCGCAGGCTGGGGAAACTATTGACCCTGGTGCGGTGGCGCTGGAGGGCCCCAGGGGCGGTGCCTGGGTGGCTCTGGTGGGCCCGAGTGCTGGCGCGTGTTTTCAGGTTGCTGGCCTGAGGGGCATTGTGGCTGGGGCGGTGTTTGCGCTGCCACCGCAGCACGCCTATTTGCGCGCATGTTGAAATTGGACTGGCGCTATCGCTCGCGTCGTGTTTGTGGTGGTAGATGTCGGCGCGAATCAGCCTTGTAAACCGGGCAGCCCCGGTAGTTGGTCGCATGCTGCCCTTTACAGTTGGCGCAGCGCACATACTCTCGATTGCCCCCGTTCGGGCAGTCCGGAGAGCGGTGCGGACCGCTGCACCAGCAGCAGACAGGCTTCGAGTTGCAGTCCTTGCCGACGTGGGTGAAACACTGGCAGTTGCTGCACTGGTTTGGTCCTTCCGGGTGGCGGTAGCTATCTACTCGAATGTGCATGCCCGCGAATTCGCGGATGGCAAGGATTTTTTCGCTGTCGCAAGTCTGAGGGACTTCGACCACAAGCTTGTCGAATTTTTGGCGCGTGTGTCTGTTCTCCAGGAACCAGAACGACTGCACTGGCAATCGCATGTCCTGGAAGGTTTCGGCCACGAATTCGGCTGGGGTCTCCCTGTGGACTCCCCTGAACACGAACTTGTTAAGGATTTCGTCCTTCTGCAAGAGGACGGAAAACTGTGCAGCGATGGCCTTAAGGGCCGATTGGTATTCGGGCACGCTCGCTGTTTTAATTTGGAGCTGGTCACGGCCGCGGTTATACACATGAATTTGTCCTGAAGGGACTCCTTCAGGGCGCGGTAGATCGCCGGGTAATTGTGGGTGGCGTCCACAATAGCGTACAGCGGCTTGATCTGGTTCTGGCCGGGTTTGGCCGCTTCCTGTGCGGGCTGGTTGGTCGCTGCCGCGGGCGCAGGGGGCGGAGGGTCCTCGTCCTGGCCGTCCATTGCTGCGTGGTTGCGCTTAAGGCGCTTGTCTGGCACTGTTTTCCATTCTCCGTTGCCATTGTCTCTCAGTTGCGATTCTGATGTTGATGCGTCCATGATGTTAGTTGTCTATGGTCTGTGACAGCCTAACTGCACTTGCCTCACCCACTGACCGCTTCCCTGGGACTTAGTTAGCCAGGGTCGCGGCTAGGCCAAAAGGTGCTGCACCCTGGGTGTAAGCAGTGCTGCTGGTTGCTGTTAAGTCTAAGTCAACAGCACAACTATTACCTCTGTGCGCTTAGAAGCGCACAAGTAACGTTCTGTGGGCTGTGGAGCACTAAAAAGTGCAAGCACAGCTTGTAGCTCTCTTCAACTCTTCACTCCACGCTGTGGCTTTAAGGTCTCGCAGAGCTGCTCGTCAGGATGTCCTCTCTCCTCGGAAGTTGGGCGCCGAAATCTTTTTGAATCAAAAATCTCCTTTTTTTTTGTGTTTTAAGTCTATTTTTCTTTTTTAATTCCTAACCTAAATTAAAACTAAGTGTGTTTGGGAGGGGTCTGGATTAGGGACAGACTCTAAGTGCGTCTCAGGCCGAAGCCTATACGCTCTAATTATGCAAGGGTTAGCCATGCGGGAGAGGGTGCATGCATCGTGTGCTAGGAGGGGGATTGGCCAGCCATTGCAGCTATTGGCGCCATGACTAACTCCCCTCACTGATTATTCTAGACTAAAACTATATAAGTTGGGCCCAGGTAAAACCTGCATAGACACAGGGAAAACCCTGGGCACTTACATGCGGGATGCACTATTTCATGCATTAATTACATGCGGGTTGGCTACGGGAATCGAAGGATGGCTCAAGAAGAAGTGTTGGAAGAGTAGAAAATATCTACTAAGCAACGGCGCGCACTTGACATTTTTGTCGGCATTTGGGGGTTTGGGCATGACTGGTTTTTAGGGGGCGACTTTCGACGTTTCCCACCAGGCTGCCAGCCAGCCAGGTGAGCTGAAAGAAAAGAAAAGGTACATCTTACAACTATAAGTTATATGGCCGCAGCACCCAGGTTGCCCCAGTTACCTCGGCCATGTATGCCCGACATATTGTGCTGCCAGCCTGGGCATGTCAATCATTGGCTAGTCCAATGTTGATTATTTGCACCGCAGGACGTGGTCAGGCACATGGTCGGACACCTATTCATTGATAGTGAGTCTGCTCACTTAATAATTAAGAAATAAACATTCCTATAAGAATGGGGAATTTGTGTGTTGGTGTATTTATTAGAGCCTCGCTGGGCCCAAAGCGCGACTAGATTCATTAGAGCCCGGCTGGGCCGGAGTTTCCAGCCAATCACGGGCCACTAAGGTGGTCTGTGCGCCAGGATGGATTTCGGGCGTTTGTATTTTTGTGTTTCGTCGGGATCATAGTTTCCGAGTGAGGAAATATGCGGATTTAAACTATTGTACGAGTGTAAAAGTCTTGCAAAGTCTCCGACTCGGTTTCACGATGCAATGCTTCTACAGGGCAGTATCGTGGGGCGTCTGTGGCGATTCGAATGCACCTATTCTGAATCCGCTGCAGTTTTATTAGGTGTGTGGGGGCAGCTGTTGCCTAGACTGGGGCTGCATATGTAATTATTGGGCGTATTAGAACATTGTACAGCAGTAGGCCGGTTTTAACCTTGCTGCCGCATCGTCTACTCATTACTGGGTAGAGTGCACTGATCCTAGCCTGCGCTTGCCTAGTGTCAATGTGATTGCGCCAGAGTAGTTTCCTATCCATGTGAACACCTAGATATTTCACTACATCCTTATGCTGTATTTGTTCGTCAAACAAACGTATTTGCGGCCTGTGTTCTACAGGCGGGAGATTTTTACGAGTAAATACAATAACCTCTGATTTCTTTGTATTTACTTTTGTACACCAAGTCGTGCACCATTGTTCGAACTCAGTGACCGCGACTTGCAGTCAGTTGGTAGCTAGCCGGAGGTTGTGGGACCTGCTATACAGCACTGTGTCATCTGCATAACAGCCCAGCTTTACTAGTCGGTGTGCGGGGTGTGGTATGTCATTGACATATATATTAAAGAGGGGAACCACACATAACGTAGAAAGTCACAACGTAGAACATGTATAACTAAGAAAACTCGTAACAATCCACGTAATGTAGAAACACACAACTTAGAACTGTCATAACTTAAAAACTCATAACGTAGAAACACACAACGCCGAACCACACAGCTTAGAAACGTCATAACTTAGAACGATCACAACTTTGAAACACACAACTTAGAACTGTCATAACTTAGAAACACGTAACTTAGAAACACACAACGCCGAACCACACAACTTAGAAACGTCATAACGTAGAAAGTCATAACTTAGAACTATCACAACTTAGAAACACACAACTTAGAACTGTCATAACTTAGAAACACGTAACGTAGAAACACGCAACGCCGAACCACGCAACTTAGAACTGTCATAACTTAGAACTATCACAACTTAGAAACACACAACTTAGAACTGTCATAACTTAGAAACACGTAACGTAGAAACACGCAACGCCGAACCACGCAACTTAGAACTGTCATAACTTAGAAACACGTAACGTAGAAACACACAACGCCGAACCACACAACTTAGAACTATCATAACTTAGAAACACGTAACGTAGAAACACACAACGCCGAACCACACAACTTAGAACTATCATAACTTAGAAACACGTAACTTAGAAACTCTTAACGCCGAACCACACAGCTTAGAAACTTCATAACGTAGAAAGTCATAACCTAGAACTATCACAACTTAGAAACACACAACTTAGAACTGTCATAACCTAGAAACACGTAACTTAGAAACACGTAACGCCGAACCACACAACTTAGAAATTTCGTAACGTAGAAAGTCATAACTTAGAACTATCACAACTTAGAAACACACAACTTAGAACTGTCATAACTTAGAAACACGTAACGTAGAAACACACAACACCGAATCATGTCACTTAGAATTTTGTATGAAAAGGCATAAATATTTTGAAAAGTCTGTAGTGAGAAATATTTTGTTTACACTGCCTGCATTCAGTGCTGCACTCTTTTGGCTACATAAACATTTTCTTTTAGTTCACATCTCAAAGTATAGGTAGTGCTGTCAGTTCTACATATCGCTGAATGGACATCAGGAAATGGTTTTCCAGCCACATTAGAACGATGTATTGAGTTTATTCAGGTTTTTAATGAATACGTTATATAAGTGTCCATAAAAATATTATTTTTTTGTTTGTATATTTATAATAAATAAAATGATTTAACATTGGACTAAATACACTTCTTTTAAAAAATATAAATTTAAAACGAGTTTTTAAAATATAATTTTTCCGTTACTGCTATTGCCGTCGCTGTTTACGGAACTCTGAGCCAAATAATAAAAATGTTATTGATTTAAAATTTTAATTTCTCATATAATGCTGTTGTTGCGTAATAAGGCTTTCTTCTCTTTAAACTAACAATAGTGTTGGGGAATATACCTACAATATGTATGTAAAATACACGTCAAAACTTTGAGTTGAATATAGTTTTTATAGAGAAAATAGAAATGTTAATGTTCAGAAAATGGGTTCATAGTTAATAAATCTCGTAAACATATTTGTTAAAAATCGTTGCACATTTTTGGGCTAGATCAGGAACAAAGAAATTAAATTTTCCCTTTACATAAAAGTACAAGTTAAGCTGCAATTTTCCTTTTTATTTTCTGAATAATATTGCACAAGCATTGTTCATTGGGGATGCAGAAAAAGTTTAGCCAGACAGCCGGTTACAACGTGACAGCGAGTTCATTAGACAATTGCGCTGTGTTCTTTGGGGAAAAAATTTGGTAAAAAAATCAAGATTGATAAAATGAATTTGAACCAGAGTTAAGGTTAATTCTACTACGAGTAGAACTAACCTTAACAGAGTCCTACCAACTCTACCTCGTTAGAGGTCACACGTCACGCGTAAGTTAGTGCATTTCTGAATAATTCCCATTAGTTGAAGTGTGATAATAAAGAAATTGTATGAGTTGTTATGTTTAAATTTGTGCAGTATTTTTATATTTTTTGTCTTTTTAACTTTAATTAATTTGTGGTTTGCACAACGTATTTCCATATTCTCAAACTACATTAAAAAACCAACAATTTTCGTTTAAAATATACCTACATATTTTTGGATGCGTTACTGGTTAGTAATTTACTACCTACTCTTTTTACAAATAGCTGATATAATTATGGAAGGCTGTTTTCCCGTTTACGTGTTTATTTTTAGTTTGGATTTGTAGAAATTTAGGCAAAATAGTGTTTTCTGCTCTTTCGCTACACAGAAGTTTTAACTGAGTTCAAATTTCAGCGTGACTCGTGCGGCCAAAAATGTGGCTCTCTGTTGGCTGTCCAGATATCCACTCTGTCAGTGTTACGTCTGAATCACACATTTAACTCTCTCTCTCTTTCTCTCTACCTCTCGTGGTATTTCTCTTCCATCACCTAAGATTGTAGTGTATTTTATCAACAGACTTTTAAGTTACCATTGCCATAGGAAAAATGTTGTAACTTACCTACTACGGACGTTTTGCTTTTTCTATTTACTTCATTCTAAAAGTAACCACTGTATGATGTGATTGGGACAACCATTTTAAGTAATAGTGCTTGCACCCAAACATTTATTCGACTTCAGATAATACTGAATGACTGATTCATTGCCAAAAGCAAGTTGGAGAGTGTAAGAAGGGGTTATTTGCCAATGAATTAACTAATAGTTTTCTTGAGAATACTCTGTATTGTCTGTGGCCTTAATTAGCAACGCATCATATTTATGTCGAGAGGGGTCCAAGATTTTAACACAACCTACGACGTACTTGAAATTGAAATTTATGTTTCGGAGTCCCTTATTATATTGTCATTTCATAATTTGATAGCAGTCTACATCCCGATACCAGCACAAAAAAGAATGTAAATAAGAGTGTAAAGAGCAGTTTTTAAATAAAGATAGTGGAAAATTAATTGGGCTATCCTTACGAACCCTTTATGTCCCACAGCGAGTCGTAACAGTATTAACTTATGACGGCCGCATTAAGGCGTCTTACGTAATGACGTAATGCCATAAAGATAAGGCATCATAAGGGATCGGTAGTTGCATTTCGCCGGGCGACGGTTCAACTATGAAGGCTTATTGTTATTACGGGCAAAATGAAATATGTATTCGAAGTACACTGGTAGTTAGTGGCGGCAAAGTCGCATGACCAAATCTGTAATGTATGAGGATGTGATATTTTTAACGCAAATATTATTTATTTACGGGTTTTCGTGCATGGAACTGGAAGAACAATGATTTTGTTTGGTTTTTAATGAAATACTAGTTTATTAAGTTATTTTAATCTCGTTTTAAAGTTTTATTAATATTTATAGTATGACATTAATTTAAACAAACTTTGAATTGATGTAATCTCAGAGAAACCAAAATAGCTTATATTTCATTGCCTTCATTTTATAGAAGTTATTTTCTGAAATTAAGAAAAATTTCTTTATATTCCAGACATTTTTTAAAAATATATATTTTTAATGGAAACTTTAAAAATATATTTTGCACATTTATATAGTAATGTTGAACATACAGAAACTGGGCAGTGCCCTACTTCGGTGCGATGAAATAGTGATTTCTTGCTTTGTTCGTTATTTCGCGATAGGCGATATCATTTAGGTTGAATTCACATGTTATTTCGAAAAGTAACTGGCCACGCTCGTGTCGCGCGTCGCGCTGAGGAAGTACTAGTGTGACGCTGGACAAGCAGCGCTGGGCGTGTCGCGACTTGCTGCGGGTACATGCGGCCCACGACATGCTGCGGGTACATGCGGCCCACGACATGCTGTTGCTCTAGTGTTGCTCTAGTGTTGCTCTAGTGACGTGACGTGACGTGGTATTTTCGCTATCGCGGGTTGTGGCCTGGCCTTGCGACTTACAGATACAGTCGCGACCGCTACATGAGACAAAATTAAATATTCCCCATCCCTTCTGTTAGTGTTCCGGACAAGGCGCACATAGCAGAACTCAATAAGAAGTGGTACTGCAAGAACAGAGGCCACGTGAATACGCTTACCAAATTAACATTCAAATATGACTGTTAAAATTTAATTTCGAAACAACCTTATTCACATCATAGGCCTACATCATTTTCCGTAAGATTACGAGAGTAGCTATAATTATTAACAGATAGCTATTTAAACGTATAGGGAAACGTAGCCATGCGTCTTGACAGAAAGGCTATATATAAATAATAGATCCTCTTTTTTATAACCAATCAGAAAAACTTTTTTATTTATAAAATGTGGTAATATGAAATTTAAGACAAAACTAATCTATGGATTTGCAACTACGGTGTTTAAAACACTCAAATAGCACTCGTAGCGGCTGGTCACAAAAATTAATCAAAGGGCGGGATTAAATAATTTTTTCCAAAATACATTTTTAATTTAGATTTTTATTTATTAAAACGCATAATATTTGAAGTTTTTCTAAAAAAAACCTTATGATGTAACTTACAAATCACCAGTTTGGCGTCAAAGAGTTAAGCATAAAACATTAGTGTTGAAATAGATTTATTACAATTATTGTATGATGCATTTAAACACAACCTAAATAAAAAAAATTGGTATAGTAAAAAACAAATTATTTAAATATTTATATATTCTACAGTTTAAAAAACAAGACAAAGTAACATATATAAGTAAATTTTTCTTTTTATATTTAAAAAAATTACAAAATAAATACACACATTAGCATAGAATATAATTATATTATAGAAGAAAATATTAATATTTAAACACAAATAAACAAAATATCAGTCAGTAATTAGCTATGAACACAAACAGAAACTACCCATTGAACCAAAACAACAAATTTTCACAAAAAAAAGATTTTTTTCATTTGATGGACTCTTTTAATAACCTTAACCACGAAATATGTTTGTATACCACACTATGCACACGATTGACTGCAAAAACCCAATATTATTCTTTATATACATTTTTAACACAAAACACTTCCATTTTGATAAAAATGTTGTAACTATTCTAAAAAGATTTTTCATCATAACAAAATATAACCATAGTAAAAAACACTGACATTTTTAAAGCAAAACCAAATTCGTTAATACATGCACAAATGCGATTACACGTGGGAATTGCGACATCAATGCTACCGATGCATGGACCAGGAACTCTTTTGCTAGTTCATGAAAACCGTAAATCTTAAATACATAACCGTTGCAAAAAAAAACTCCACAGAAATTATCTAAGTTATTTACTATTCCTAACTAAATTTCCTTTTCAGCAATGGTTTTTCTTTAAACAGAGGGAATAACAATTTAGTTCAAATAGGAATATGGAAAATAAGGTTTAAAACTAATGTAAAATTAAAGTTGCGCACAAAGCATATTCATGTTTAAAGGGCCAGGAACGGCTTCAGCCTGATTCATAACAGCCGGGAACTGAACTTGTACCTGATCAAGGAGCATAGCCCATAAATTCCCATCTTATGTTCCAGAAATTAGCCACTATAGTTTAAGTTACAGAGATGTTTATACGCTCATTTAAAGTGTATGTAATAAACTTACACATTTAATTAAAATATGGTGTTTGTTACGAATGTTAAACTAAGAATGTCGGGTTAACATATTTTTTGTTGCGGATGTTAACATATTCGTTTTTCGACACTAATGGTTTTAATAATCGCGATATATTTACTCAAATATTCATCATATATAACGCATTTTAAACGGCTTCTTAAAAATTGGTGTCTATAAGTACAAAATATTTCTGAAAATGTTTTTTAAGTAGTTTCTTTAATAATCAACTGATACATTCATACACACTTGTACGACAAATTTCATCATAGATGTTTGTATTTGAACAAAACTATTTGCCGAGGTCTCCCGATTAATAGAATTCACATTACAGGACAGACTATATTTGACGAACTTGAATTGAATGATTAAATTGTCACCATTTCGATTATGTAACAATTTTTGGTTTGCACGTTTATCATTAAGTAAACGTTACATGAATAAAATTTGCTGGATATTGAAAGTGAAATTACAGTTTTCTTCAAGTAAAATAATCAGCTATGAATGTGAATGACACGTATTTTGGTTAAAAAAAACAAGGGGGGGGAAATTGTTAGTTTGCAATAATAGTAGCCTATACACCCCATCGAGTGACAACTCTCCTGACCGAGACGGGATAGACACTTAGAATCATAAAACTGTGCTAACAGAAGCCCAGGAATGTAACGAGCCCGCGAACAACCCTGAAAATTTTTTAACTTTAAATTCGACTCGTTTGCAGCCCATTCAGCCATTTATATTAAATTAACTAAAAAAGTGTTAATAAACTGCATGTGAAAAGAAACGGAAAAATTTTTTTTTTAATAAAAAAATAAATTTTTGTGTTGGATTCCTTTCTCGTTTAACCTTTTTATGTTGCAAAATGATAAAATCTATTTTATTACAAAAATATACTGCATGTATCACTTTTAACCTAAAAGACTAAAGGATGTTTTTTAACGAAGTCGTTCTTCACACTTTAAACTTATAATATATTATTGTGGATGCTGGTCAAGGTGTCTCAGCTTCTCGCTGATTATAGGGGTATAATGGATCAAGCTTCGCACATTATTACCTGAGAAATAATATTATATATGTGTGTGTGTGTGTGACATTCCTACCACAGACGCTGTTTTTGCAACAGTTACCTCGATTAGTCATAAATCTTTGGGTAGTGGTTTTTTTAAATGTAAAATTTTCCAATATAACAACATTCGCCTAACAAAATAAAAGGCTAGTAAACATAATTACAAACCCAAGATTTTTCTATCAGAATTGTTTATTGATAATCCATTCATACTATATCTTTGATGTATGCTTACTTCAACTACTGGCTTCTTTTCAGCGCACCAGTGACTAATTTCGATTAGTCGAGATCGTTATGTTATGCCAGAATTCGGGTTTGCATTCATTCACTGCGTTCAGCTAGGGATAAAAAGAACAGTACCGTGTCAAGTGACGTTGGTAAATTGAAACATATTTGAACGTATTTGGAGTAACGTAACTTTGAATTCCGAAATAAATCTTGTCAAATGATGGGATTTTTCCATGGGCTTTTTATTTGTTGTTAATTTCTGGGTTTGGTTTCTTCGTCGGCAAAATGTAGAAGTCAATAAATAAATCAAATTTTAAGAAGAAGCTTATATTATCTTAAGGTGCCGTTTTCTGAAACTCATATAAACAAATACCTAAGTTTCTAATGATTCTAAAACTTGTAAGTTGTATAATGTTTAATAATCTCATAATTTAACACCATTGAAATTAATTATTTACCGTTGTATCAATCAAAAAACTGGCCTAAGACACACTTACGGCAGTTAAGAACTTTACAAGAAATATACTATGTTTGGGTAAGTGATGTACAGAATGGTGGTTAAATCTAAACGAAAAAAAAAAATTTACGTTATTTACAGTTTCACACAATGTGGATTCGTAAAAAGTCGTGTATTTGAGTACGGCAGTAGGGGCACAGTGAATATTCTATATTCAATGCCCCCAGTTCGTCTTCTTCAGGTGGTAAAGTCATTCTCCTCCTAAGCTCAGCCACACACTCGTCACACAAGCCTTGATGGTGACAAGGGACAATGATGTTAGTTGGCTCGCCGATGTTGCAAATCATGCACAACCCTGGAAAAATATTGATGCATTAGTGTCAGTGTGTTGTTACTTTGCATGTTCTATTTCATGAAAATACATTCTAAAACAAATTAAATTGTTATAGTATACATATTGACGTTTGAAGGTATTTTTTAGCTTTTGAAAAGAGACAATTTAAATTTGCTCAATATGGCTGTTGGCCAAACCTCTTTTAAGGCGTTTTTATTACTGCGATATTAACATTAACTCCCAGAAAACACTGTTTTATTAGGCGGAGAAAGTTTATATGCATATATATAGCCTAGGCTAAATATTAGAGTAGTGACACAATTATATTATTCATTCCAATTCATTTCGCTTCATTAACACAACTTTTTTCTCAATAGCAATAAATTAAATGAGTATTATTTTAATTTAATATTGTACTTCCCTATAGCTAATTATTTCGAAATACGGTGTCTTATATTAAAATGAAGATGCATGATTTGCATAGTGGGTGCTGATAACTAATATTCATGATTATCGACTACTATTATGAGTTTTTGAAACTCGTTCGAGTATAAAATTATATTTAAATATTAGTCTTAGAAAATTGTATGTACTATAAACTCTTTACACGTACATTCATAAACATATAGAAATTTTAAACATTGAAATATTATGTTATGAATAGAGACCCGGAAAATGCGCGGGTTCATTTCGTGTTATGCTAAAATTCCAATAGATATACCTTAGTGCTGCTTCTGTCATTGGTTCACTGTTAATCTGGAGGACTGAGGGTCAATTAGAGACCCTCACTCATAGAAGTGTCGATTAACAGGCCACCCAGTCGAGACGACTCACAAGTCAGCAGCCAACGAACAGTTGGCATTTGCCCGAGTGTGTAGAGGACATTGGATTCTATCCTGGAGGTCATTGAACCCGCGAATTTTCCGGGTCTCTAGTTATGAAATGTATATACGCCTATTTAACAATACATGCAAATATTAGCCCTGCTGGTTAAAAATTATTTCTGGCTCAGCTGCACGCTCAGGTAGATTTTAAATGTCATACTTCGTTACACGGATCTTTATAGAATCTTGAAGAATATTCTAGGGAAATCTGGAGCATTCTGAAAACTTTGTGCTGCGCCGCTAGCGAAAACTCCTGTGAAAATAAAATACGCATTTACTTCCATAATTATGTATTAAAACAATTTATTATCATGTTGCACTTAAGGTTGCTGCTATCAAAAATATCTCAGAAAAAAGATAATGGTAATATTTAACAATATCTAAAACATTTTTTATGGCCTCAATATTGTTTCTTATAAGAGCCATGCATGTTTGGTTTTTACGATCTTAGTTAAGTCTCTCGTTATAGTAAGGGGTGGTTGTATAAAACCTGTTTCATATTATTTTTAGATGAATTTACGAAAGTTAATAAAACTTAACAGATGTGAAAATGGACCTAAAAAGTTATAAATTCTCCAGTCCATCAACCCCTATTTTTTCACCTATAGAGCTAATGTTTGGTGTTATAAAAAAAACTTTAGAAACTAAATTTTTTGGTATTATATTAAGAAGGAATAATTACTTAAAATGAAATCCAATTTCTTAAAAGTTTAGAAGTTATTGTTGCTTTCTTCCTCACTGGTCCGATTTTACCCATTAACGAAATGGACAGAGATTTATCACCTCTTTATTTTATGTATATATTCCTGGCATGGTATTGGGTATGGAGACTATATAACGAATTTATTTGGAAAATTTTTTTTCGAAAGTCACACTATCGTCATGAATTTATGTAATCTTTCTTCAAACATCACCTCAAAATTTTAAATATACTGGAAAATAAAGAAAATAATTAATTGTCTAAGTAATATTAAATACTCGCAAAGAAATATCAACCGAGCGGGCAGTAAATTTGTTTTGTACTAATGTTTTATTCTACTAGTTGAGTTCAATCTTATGAAATTGTTTATTTGCCAATATTCTGATGTTGGTGCGTCAATGGGTCATTTGAGATCTTAAAAGGTGCCTTTGTGCAACTTGCTGTTCATCTTACTCAGAGTGAGTAATTTCTTTTAATGACCATAACAAGCAGATACGTGTATTATAAACTGGTTTAGGTATTTAAATTTTTTTTTAAACTAAACAACTTCTGTATCCCATAAAACCTGCTCAAAAATTTAAATAAATTATAATAGCTTTGATAAGTTATACTCTACATCAAATTCTCTGCACACGTAAATAGAAACGTGTGGCAACATATCTGATTTAGAAGATTGAATTGTGTTAACCTAACTTCATACAGAGTTGTTATCATAAATCTGTAACATCACAATCTTAAGGGTAAATAATTACACATGTTTTACTTAGGTACACAATAAGCCAAGCTTAGGGGCATGCATATTTCGCGAAAAATTCAGAGACTAGTTGAAAGTTAAAACACTATAGCATTGCCTGTGTGTCGTGATTGGATGAGTTTATTTTGTCGATTCTTACAATACAATCAATGACAGTAATTCAGTGACGGAAGCAAACGCGTCTTGAGTGGCCCGGTCAAATAAAGCAACGTCTTCTCTTGCAGACGACCGCAAATCACAAGGAAGAAACAGCTTGCGCGGGTATACCTTCTTGCAGTCTAACAGGTGTTCAGATCTATTCGCGAAAAATGCCATCCCCTTAGCTCCATGCAAACACTTGTAAAAATAAATTTATTATGTCTGAACATGTTTTAGGTAGTAAGCAAGTTTTATACTCGACCAATATATCGTTGGTATCCACGGACGTTGCGAATTATCTCGCTGGCCAAATAATTGTTCCATCTAATCCCTTTAGGAAGCTTAATTTTTATTAACCGTATAAAATATATCATTATTGTTGGTGCAGTTCATCATAGGGTGCGTTATAATACTCGATGAGGACCTCACTGACTTATAGCCTACTAACATGATTCACACTCATGCATTTTGTCATAGTTTAAGAATTTAGCAGTAATTAACACTGCAGTTTACTTACATAAAATCATACGTGACTGAATTGATATCATTGTATAGAAAATACAAATGTACTAACTTGTAGTTACTTCAGATAAAGGTTGTTCAACTCGTTCTGAAACTTCTTGATCCATTCCATTTTCTTGAAGAGACACCTTCATTGAGAACAAAGCAATACATTTTAAACATTAAATGATAGTGACCGCACTTTTCTCACAAGATATACCCTTTTAAAATCCATATAAACTCCCCCCTGTGCTTACACGTTGAGTGAAAGCAGTTAAATAAACGTCTAGATACGACAGACATGTATATTGAAAGATACTATGAAATATTTTTTACAATACAAAAAATTACAATAATTTCAATCGGAATAAATCAAGGTAGATTTAAAATTTTGTATCCGTTAATGCTATGGCCTATTAAATAAGAAGTATTTGGTGTTAACACTTTTTTTTTTATTGAAATGGATGACGCTTCTTGTAAAGCCATTGTGGCGTACGCATGATCATTGCATATTTTATAAATTACAAGATCTTGTATTCCAAAACATTAATGGCAATTTGTAAAGAAGTAATCTAGTTGTCCTTTATTCACTAGAGTCTGAGTAACCAATAAGACACGGTTAATTTACAAATAGAGCCTAATAGCTCAAAGCTCCCCACAATTCAGTATTTAATCCCGAAAAAACAAGTTTTTAATCAAAAGTAGTGATTGGTTTAAAATTAATCTTCAATAAATAAATCATGTCACCTAATGCAAAAAATAAAATATTTATGGCTGATTTCGCAATGAGTGACAGTCAGTTTAGCGTTAAGTTGTGGATAAAATACATAAATAATGCTTGCTCGTTCCAGCTGTAGTTTTCTTTGTACTTCATTATAGCAACAATTTTTAATAAGCAGCAAGCAATTTATCAATTAATAGTTTTAAGTATGTCAACCATGGATTTATAAAGTTCACAAAATAAAATTACCTACGAGATTATAAAGTTGGTTTTTGGTAAATATGCAGCAATGCATTTATTTTATTATTTGGGTTTGTTAAAAAATATAAGACCAATTATTAAAAAAAATTAATCTAGTACGACTCTATGCGTAAGTTCTATTTTCAATCATTCAACTCCCTTTGATTTTATATCACCCATGGCATATTTTAATACGACGAGCATTAAGCAACAAGCAAACACAGGTAATTGAGTTGAAATAGATAGTACCATCATGAATTTCCCGTCATAATCTGTTAAATTGGATTAATTTGCTTCAAATCCTCCAACTTTTTATTGCATAAAACCCAATGATATAGCAACAAATAAATTAATACTGTTTGAATAACATCATAGAGATCAGTTAATAGTTATTAATTTCCAAAGAAAGGACATAATTTAAAAATAATGAAATATCGTCCCAGCCAGCGAATACAATTACATTTATTTCTAAGGTGATTGCAGAATAGTAAATTTATTAGCACGTTCATGTTTTAATTACTGTGTGGTAACATTTTCAAAAAATGATTTTTTTTAGTTATGTGCAATTACTTTTGTTTAATTTTTTCCAGGGTTATAAATTAAAAATTGTAAACGGTGCTTTCAATCAAAATAAGATTACCCTATACAGTGTTATACCAATAATAACAATACAGTAAAAAAATCAAATATGTATCAAAATACTGCCAATTCAAAAGTAAATTCAAATGGCGAAAAAAAATTAAAAGGGTAATTAAAGATGGATAGTAATGAAGGGTTACACTATATTTTTTAGCAATTTCAAAGCTGAATAGTTGTAATGTTCCCGATGTATATTGTATTACTGAGTGTAAAATGTGTTCTTAATTCTTCAAATTGCACACTTCCTTTGCTGAACCAACCAGTGATTCATTCTTTAACATGCAAAAATAATTTACCTTTTTGGGAAAAATATTTAATTACCTTTTTATTTGTTTATTGCACACGAAAATTGCTTGAAAGAGTTTCTAAACTGTTTATTGCATTAAATATTTCCTTTCCTGTGTGAATGTAATCTAAACAGATCTTGAAAATGGATTAATAAAACAATAGTTTTTAAATTTATAGCATTCTCTCAAAAATAGGTACTACCCAACAAGTTAATTTCTTGAAATTTAAGATGCACGGAATAAAGTTATATTTCACCAAAAATGGTTTTATTGTGATTTCCCAATAAAACATCTTTGATTTTCTATATATGTCATATACGGAATTACTTTATTCACTTTCTAATATGCAAATAAGGAATTTCCTACAATTTTCTCATACAGAAAATGTCAACTTAGTAATTATTTTAAAATCGAACATTCAACAGCTTCTTCTGTCAAGCTGTCGAAATATTGCAGTTAGAACTCTATGAACTAAAGCGTCCCTATCGACAGCTGAGATTAATTTATTAAAGCTACTTTCCCACAAATCTGATTTTTTATAGTTAATCGACCCTGGTTTTATGCAAAATAATGATCCTAAAATAATTTTAATTATGTTCTTACTTCTCGTTCGGCAATGTTATTAGGACAAACAATATACAGGCCATGGAAACTGGGGAGAAAATTGGCCATATTCTATTATGAGATTACTTTGCATATTCTGCCTCAAGTATCTAATCTATTGAAACCATGGGATACCAAAATCGGATGGACATAACAGGAATTTATCCCGAGATCTTTAGAATTTTAATCCAATATGTTACATTTGTGCCACCTCGCTCTGTAAGCTGATTTGAGACCAGAAATAGGCCTTTACTTTCCAACTGTGATGACGTGTCATTTGTGTGGCTTAATCAGAAGTAAGTTACAGCTAAACTTCATAAAACAGTTATTAGACTTTGTTCAAGAGTAATGATCTAAATAATTGAAATGTTATTTGCGGTATGTAGGCATAATTTTTTTCACATGTTATTTAATCACACGTAGTTTTCTGTACGTGTTAATAAAATTTTAAGAGAGAAAAATTTCAATAAAGATTTTGATATAATCTTGAATTTGTTTTTAAAAATAAACATAACGCCTTGTTATAGGTTGTGTTAGAATTATGTAGGCTACATAAGAATGTTGTTACGCTCAAATATTTAAAATAAATGATTTTACTACAACGCAGGGATGAGTTTTGTACTAACAGCTAAAATTTATCAGTCGAATTATAACTCATTCTGTGTTGGAGGTTAGTAAAGTCATTTAATATTTTATTTGTAATTGTTTCTTATACGCTATAAAAATATTTCAGTCCTATGATTCGCATGCTAACAAACAATTTTACACATCGCATCGGTAGAATTCAGTGGTTTCACTTTGATGTAACATTAAAAATAAGGATGACATTCATTATTAATTTTACATTTTTCATCCTTAAAATAATTATCCGCTCCTGAAACCCAACTTAGCAAAATTACGTGCTCATGAGTTCACCCTTTTATTAACAGATTTTTATTTTAATTATCTGCTATGACCAGCCAATTTAATTGTGACATATCATGCTACTCGTAGTGCACTATCAAATCATCCACAGAGGACAATAGAAACATCTACCAGTATTGAATACAAAGCATTAAAATATACAGAAACAATTTAATATTATACTATTAGAAATCACTATTATGATTTCGTTAGTACTGTTTGACTGTATACCTCTAAAATTGATTCAAACGAACTTCCAGCTTCTTCATTCGTGTTTCTTGGTCTCTGATATGGAGGTTCACGATGCCGATATCTTCTTCCAATATTTGGTGTCCTCTCTTCCACCAAGCTGGATGTGCTTGTGGTCTGTAACAATGCAATAACCAAATAAATGTTTTGAATTTTTTAACACCAATTATAAAAAATAAATTTGAATATGATGCATACAAAACATGAAAACATGGGTATTTAAGGCAAGCAACAAACATTAATGCTGGTTTTTTTTATTATTTGTATACATAGAGTGTTTAATTAAAGAGAAATTGAGCAAAATACGAATTTCATACTGGTCTAGCTAAAAAAAAAAAAAAAAAATTGGGTATGAAACATAGAATACAAATGTATTTACTCAAGGCACTGCATCTAACTTCAGTTGAGGCTATCAAGGGCGCCGCCTACCGAGGCACACAAGGCACACATACGGTGTGCAGAGCTTCAGTAGAACAAACGCGATTTGAAAACTACTCAATATATCCGAGTGTTCTTTGTTTACGGAAAGCATATAAGAATGCGGTGAGGGCGGAAAAGTCGTTCTGTTTCTGTATTTCGTTTTTAAACTGTATTTTTAGCAGAGTGAAAACGGCTAAAATACGTGTTTCCAGAGTAGTTTTTTGTCATGAAACGCCCGTTAATATTGTTGAGACCACTTAACGGCCTTGCATTCCACTTCCACCTTTATCTACATTTAGTCGCCATTTAGTGTAATGGTCATCGCTTCGACACCGCGCTAGTAACACCAGCGAGAGTCACGCTTATCATCTCACCTCACCAACACATATACGCCCTGACGAGGCGGGCTCCTTAATTTCTGGCGTATTCTTGTTCTGTTTATACCCTGATTATACCCTCGCCTAACAGCGCAATGACACTCTGTCAGGAATTCTATATGATTATATTTTGTTTAAGTGCACATTAAAATTTATGAAATGAAATAAATAAAAATAATTGGTATCTGAATGCCACAAGCTAAAATATTTATAATACTTTATATCAAAGCTCACAAGAATCAAGGATTCGTTTTCTTAATTAATGAATACCGCCATAGGTAGGACTCTATGATATTAAGAAAGTGAATTAGAACAATTAAAATAAAATACATAACTACTGGCTCGGTGACGGCAACGTATGAAGTCTCCGGTGCGTCATACCTCGGCCGGTGATGACGTCAGACTAAGCTGGCAGAGGGCTCTCACCGAGGCGTCTTTGCGCCGAATAAGTAAACCGTTATGATTATCGAATTCATACCATGCGTTATTGATAAAAACACAGACACGTACATATATAAAGCACGTCCTCCAAAGCTTTCGTTACTGATTATAAAATAGGATTCATTAATAAGTAAAGTTTGAAATAATTCCTTCTTCGGTCAAGTTCGAATCCGCTCGTTTTTCCGGTTCCGGCTTTGTCAAGTGAAAACATTTCACTCAAATCACATTACAACAGGGGACTTCAAGTCAGTCTGCTGAAACCACATACACTTGATGAAAAGAAAAATATATATTTCATTTTAATTCCTACTAAATTGGAACTGGGAATATTGCACTGCACAAACGGGTGTCTTCCGGGGTCGTGGCGCACTGTTTGAACTCTCACATGCCCACGCACTGCGGCTCTACAAATGCGGGGGGGGGGGGGGGGGAACTGAGTCAGGACGGTCAGGGTCATTCGGGGAAAGCCCCGGTCAACGTCACATCTTTGTGAAGTGTGATACAAAGAATTTTGGTAATCGACTATGAACGTGAGAATTTTCAGAATTTAGTTGTAGTAGACAACTAGCAGACCACAACGTCATTAGAGACTACATAAACTTAAGATATAATAAACTATGAATTATTGGAATGTGTTAGCATGCCTGAAAATCTACCAATGAATGTAAAGCCATGATATTAATAACATGGCATTAAAGTTTGCTTAAATTATTTTAATATTTTTATAAACTAATGTTATTTAAAGTTATATAATGTTTGATTTAAATATTGCAAATATTTATACATGGAATTGCCGACTTCAAATTAACGCGCAAATAAAATTATGTTTCAATCAAACTGGTGAGAAATACTCCATTACAAAATATTATATATAGCCCTTTTTTTCTAAATTTATAGTTATTTCATGATTCATCACAAAAGAAATTAAGTTGCCATTGTGTTATTAAAAAAGTAAAAGACTCTATTTTAAATTATTTCAGTACATTTGGTAATACGGATGTAACAATTTTCCGCAGATTTTCCTTTATCTTGTTATACGGTTTACCAATAAAACATTTCACTTGTAAAATGCGTAAAGCTTTGTTACTATATAAACTAGGGAATTATGTATTCTAATAATGAAGTTTTATCTTTGTTCTAAATATGTATTTAAATGTTTAATTAACTCACCTCATCTGTGATGGTAACCTCTCCATCAAACAGTATGTCAGGAAGATGTTCTGGTGGTGTGTCATCTTGGAATTCGTCTTCAGCTGTAACTTCATCGTCCATTACAGCTGCCACCAAAGATGTTCGTAGAAGTCGTTCTGCTAACGAACTCACAGTCCAGGATGCTCGTTGGAGGAATCTTTTAATAGAAATTGATTCTTCAGACAGCTCCCCCTGCATTTGCTGAATGTTTTCGTCCTGCCGCACATACGATCGACGCCGCGTTCTCTGGGCTGCCACCTGCCTCTCTACGTTTCGCCTTGTAGTATGGAACGAACTGTCTTGTTTTCTAAGAGCGGCTGAAAAAACATAGTTATTAACAAACGAGGAAAATATTATAACATTCTTAACATATTTACTATGAAAATAAATTTACTTACTGATGAAATGCCAAAATTCCGGTCTGGGCCCACCTACAGCTTTAAGCAACTTTCTGTAAAAAGACTCAACGGCATTGTTGGTCCTCCACTCGAGGCCATTTACAGACAAAACACTTGGCGTCACCACACCAATCCAAAAATCTCTTATGTATTGTGTGAGTCTTTGAAACGTAACCATCATGTTTTCCTGCAGCAAATATTCTTCCACTGTTTGTACTCCAGATATAATTTTGTCTGTGGGTAGTAACGGTAAGGCCATAAGCATCTTCAAAGCCGTTTCTCCAGTTTCAGAGCGGATGGTTCTCGCCATTCCCAGTTGTTGCGCGCGTCGAAAAATTGCCTTTGAACATACAGAATGTGTGTCCAACCATCTGGCTCTTAGGGTAGAAAGTCATTCAGTACAATATTACACATGCACACTTATAGCCTACACACATCAACACAAACATAAAAGCTTAAATTTCAGAGACAAAAAAAAATTAAATGTATCTTCAAAGTTTCCAAGCTAGAAAGCAGACCAATTTCAAGTGCTGTCAGTTTTAAATTTCATGTAAATAGATTTATGCTTCTTAAAACGATTACTGAAGCTGCAGCAGCTGCAATTTAATATTTTTATAACGGATATTTATGCCTGTTATTTAATTTTAAAAAGACTTCACTTTTACAGTAAAGGTATTGTAGAGAAAAATGCTTTGCATTTGCAATGACAGACTATACACAATTGATCCATAAAATAAAACTAAAATGAACCTCACCTTTTTTTCCAAGCAGCCATATGAAAGGACTGTGACAACAGCTTTAAACAATAGGACCTCCAATATATTTTGTTACTGGCTGAGTGGTCAAGAACTATTATTATATTTAGTCGTGAGTTGGAGTTAAATTTCAGATCCTATGTTACATAAATGTGACACCTCTGAAAACTTAAATCATTATTAATAATAATAATACTGCATTGGCCCTAACATTCTACTTCTTAGAATTGCATGCATAAAGTGTGGTGTATTGTATTGTAACCATGCCACCAAGTATTCGATCCCAATTTGCTTTAGCTATTAAGTGCTCTGCACCAGTTTTATCCTTGATTGCATAATCAATGCATTAATTGATTTATGACGATAAACAGCACAGCTATTAAAATTTAAAATAATTGAATGGTATTTTACCTGGGCGTAGTGAAACCAACATCCTTTCACTGACACATTTGGAAAAACACGTCGAAAGGCAGAGCGCAATGCGGGTTCGAAGTCGCTCATTAAAGTTGCTGGCTTAAATGTTGGCACTTCTTCGATTAAACCTCGTAAAACGGCTTCGTACGCTTCAGTTGTCCTTCTCGTCATAAGTGCGTAAGCTGCAGGGTATATCTGAAGTAATAAATCAAATTAGTAAACAAATACTCCCTTAATGATAACTCGTTTATAAAAACAAGATAAAAGTTGTTTCCCTACATATAAATTCTTTAGCAGGAAACCGGTTGTTTTAAATATTTTACATTGTTTCATGAATAACATTTATGATGCAGAAAATAGTTCCATATTTATTCAATAGAGTTATACATATAATGTCAATGTAATGTCTGAGCATACGAATATCTATAAGTCGATTGATGTGACGAAAAGGCAATTCTCACGGTTTGCTTTTTATTTACAACTGTCGTTCCTTGTCAATTAATTTTGCCTAGATTAAATGAGGTTATATAAAGCCTGAATTTATTTGACTTTACCAAAAATTTAATTGGCATTGTCTCATGTGAAATTTTGTGTCGTTTGCGTCATTGATGTATTTATGGAAAAGTTTATTAAATGCACAGATATTCAGCTCACCTACACGAATGTTTAAAACTTGGACATTAATTTATTCCAGCTGTTACGTATATACTAAGATCATATTTTACTCAAAATACTGAAAATAAAACAAAATTTATATCCGTTATATTGGATTCCATGTTACCTTAGGCCTTTCGTAATATTTGTAAAATATTAAAGTTTTACTAATTTTAGGAATACTGCTAATGATGGAAATATCGTGCTTCTGTTGGTATTTCTCTCTATTTCAGGATTCCCACACTCTTACATTAGTCAATTTCCCAGAGTTTCCCGTGTTTTTCTTGTCCTAACATTTTTTCCTGCGTCATCGAACTACTGTCTATCAAGATAACAGGAATATTAGTATAAAATTGTTACTAAGACAAAATTACATTAACATGCATAACATACAGAAATGACTAAATATTTTCCTATACAATTATCATTATCATTAAAATTACATAACCAAGTGTGCCACTTTAAAATAAGACGAATGCATTTATTTGATCAAACTGGGGACAATGCATCTTTATTTTGATCAGGAGAAAATGAAATGCAACCAAGATTTTACTTAAAATTAAAAGACAATAGTTTGTCATTTACGTTTATTAATTGTTAATAAAATTAGATGAGATTAATTTAAATTACACACATATTTGATTACAATGCATACCAGTTTAGAGACATTATATTAAATAGAAAGAAGAACCGCTGATACTGTTTTGTAACTAAGATATAATAATTTGTTCTGCATTTCCAGGTTTAAAAACACATTTTCAATACCTTGTGTTTACCTGTTTAACAGATTTTCTCTGTCTGCGGTAATTTGCCTTTCTATGAAGTACAACTCACAAGTGCAGAATTGATGATTGAAATTTAGTACATGTAAAGGTTATTAAATTACTTTTAATTAATACAAAAATTAGGTAGGTGCATATTTACGCTGGAAAGTATACCTGATTTTGAAGTCCTCCATGCCTTTCAGTATCTACCACGTGCAGGGTAAATAGTTGTTCGCTTCTAGGATGAAGAGGCACAGACTTGAAAGTGCCATCAGCCTGAACGTTAGAATTTTCTGTACCTAGCAAATCCTTGAAATGTGGTGAGACAAATAAAGCGGCCACCCCACCATCGGTGGAAACAATGGTTTTAAGAAAAAACCGTTCACCACTTAGAGACTTCCCCCAAATTTTCCACTGATCAAGCGTCATCATCTCGTCAAACTCTTGTAGTGATTGTGGTTGGGGTGGTACAATTCTTTTATGTGCACGCCTCATCAGCTCTTCTGCCGATGGGAATCCTACTACTTCTTTTGCCAGCGGAAATCTGATAAAATAAAACATATAATAAAACAAAACACATAAGCTTTTCACTTATTATTCTGCATTGGTTCATTACTATACAACTATTTCACGCTGGTCAAATTTTTATTTCGGAAAATTACTTGCTATTAGACCCTATACACAGTAAAAGTAAATAGCCACGCGTGATAAACGCCGATCACCATGGAACGCTATTGAAGCCATCGATTCTCAAGGGTCTATCACAGGTCCTTTCCATTTCGTGCCCTTCAACTACATCGCAAGCCTCTAATAACTTATACAAACCAACAACTTTATGCTTACAACTTCTCATTGTCGCCAGTACATACAGCATCGTACATGAAATTTAGAAACTGAATAGAAAATTTGAAGCAGTTAGAGTGTGCGATGTCATATAAAATCGTATTTGAATTCAATAAAAAGCAATTAATTTCAATAACTTCTTCATCTCTAAATAATAACAGCGTGTAATCATGGATAGGCCACTTCAGAAGATGCGAATATTGTTTTCTTAAACTCTGTTAAAAGATGTAAGATTATGATGTATGGAAACATATCTCTGGAGGGCTTTTGTGACTGATGTTTGTAATGAAATCGTGTAATTCTGTTCACTATATAATTATTAATGAATTTATTGTCATGTGCGTGAAAGCTACACACTTGTGCAGTCACTATACATTTGATCGATTATTGTCACGTAGTCTAAATGACATAAACCATCTGAAAAAAGGCTGCAAGGTTCAAAATATTTGCATTCGTTTTTCATATATTCTATAATTACGTTATTACTCAAATCTAACTATGGAAAACTGAATTGGCTACAACTAAATCCATACATGATAACTAAGCACACTAATTGCTATACCTACACCAAATACTTAGACAAGTTCTTCTCTAAATATTTATATCAGATATACATGTTTGAAGCTCAATTCGCAGTCGTGGGCCTCGATCAAAATCAAATCATGAACTTCAATTAACCATGTGTGTGACCAATGTTATGTCAAATTCATTAAATTCTCTGGTGCAAACTCGACTAGAATACTCAACCCAAACTGCCTGCGCAGTTATAAATTTCCACGTAACCAACGCAGAAGTGAAAAAACGTGTGTAAGAATTTGTGATTTTAAATATTACAAAAAAAAATTAATTTTTTTTTGCAATATAGATGAGCTCATATGGTTTAAATTATTAAACTTAAATGTCATTAACTAGCCATTCATTATTAATTTAATAGTTTTTTTGTTCTTGCTTGTATGTAATTTTATGTTTCTTTGTTTAATTTTTGTATTGTGTATTTATCGGATTGTAATGGCAAAGAGAACGTGTACACGTCTTGAATGCGCTAAATGAAGCAAAAAAATTGAAAAAATTTAACCATTGCGCTACTTCATTCGGTTGTACCTACAATATTATGCCCATATTTTGTGCGTCTATAGTATAATGCACACGCAGGTATACAACTCGGCATTTAACACACAAGTAGGCCTACTTGACCACAACATTTTATATTATAGCGAGTAATTCCCCCAGAATTATGATAGTGACTGTAGTAATAAAATATGACTATGAGGGCGCGAAAGTTTCACGGATGCCAACTAAATAAAGAAACATTTATTGGGGATCGGTACTTGACATGTAGGCTGGCCGGAACGACAGGTCTGTCCCTCGGGTAGGGCAGCCGGCTCCACTGAGTGTCAGCCTCATCTCATTCTTGTAGACCCTGCCTCAGGGCGGGAAGCTAGCTACATGGCGATTTTCATTTCTTTACTTGACATGTAACCTTGATGAAGTTACTGATTTGTTTTTTATTTTGTCAAAACAAACTACGTATAGAAAGGTGTTGAGTTAAAGTGAACTCAGGGTAGTTTGCAAAACTCAGTGTACTGCATTTAATTTGTTAGCATGTGTGAACTGCGACACTTTTTATACCCAACTAATAAATCGGAAGAACGGTGAAAACTTACTCAGGGAGAGCCCTTTTTCCACGTGACGCCAAGCGCATTGTAGTTTTTTATTAACCTAATCTGTTCTTAATGTACCTAGTTTTTTTGAAAGCCTCTCTCATCAGAAACACGGTTATTAACATGACCCTTGAGATTTTTAGAGTTATAACAAAAAATGAGAACGTTTAGAGAACTAAGAATGTTTTTTTTTTTTTGAGATAATTCAATTGGTTTCAAGGAATACTATGATAAGGTTCAAACGTTTTCGAAAATAATGATGTGTTTCAGCAAAAGCTCAAGAAAGTTTATTTTCCTGAGCAATTTCATGTTCCAACCAGCCACTAACATGAATAAATTTCAATATTTTCTGCATATATTGTGGAATTTAATTTCTGATAGTTTATAATGTATTATTTTTTGCGTGCTAGTCCAGCACCAAACTTAGACTTCTATGTCATTTCTTAACAGCCCTTTCTTCACACATCGCGTTTCGTAATATTATACGAGCTACATCTGCATGGCAGCTAATTTCCTGCGTGCTGACTGTTAGACGCCTGATATATACGTTAGTTTTGGGTTAATCGCTAGTTTGCATTTGCGATCAAGCGTAAAAAAATGTAATCTGTATATAGTGGAAAGACACGTGAATATCTGAGGTTTTAATTTTTTTTAATTTAGTAAATAAGTAATTTTAATTTAAGTCTTATAAGTACTACAATACGTTGCTCGACGTGTATCTGTTTCTTGATTCCATGAACAGTATTTAGTAGTTATCATGAACCATGTATTTTACAATAAAACAGTAAGAAAATTTGGGCATTTAAGTGTACATATAAATTAAAGTCTTATCATCCGAAACCGTGAATAAAATTTTTAATACTGGTAAAGTATCCTTGCCCTAAAATAACGACATAAATACGAAAAATATGGACTAAAACAAATCTAAAATCCCTACGATTATTATGAGATTATACTGACCAGATAAGCGACATATGTATGTAGCATGTAAAATTTTTGTTTTATTATTTATTTTCATAATACTGAAAATATTAAGCAATTTCCGCAGGTAAGATATCCGAAATTGGTGGATTTACACTACGGCTAATACCTAGTTACCAACGCAATTTCATTCCAATCACACACAATAATGTTTTTGTTATTTTCAATAATAAAAACTAATGTCTGTTTGTATGTTTGCCTGTTATTGGTTGTCCAGACGGAGAAAACGAATTCGGTACCATAAAGTAACTCTATAATCTCTATTGCCTATAACGCTATAACTGTTCTCTACCACTGCAGTCATACCCTTTGGAGATGAAAATATTTCTTGCGCCTATAAGTTGTCACCTTCACGAGAATCGTAATAAATGACACATTTAAAATTTTTACGAAAATTATTCCCGCATAAGCTCACAATTTCTTAGGCGTGACACACATAATAATATGCTATTGCCGATGCAACACTCTGAAATGCTTGTTTAAACACGTGGGTAATGGTTTTTTCAATGTGGAGGCCTATCGTTTATTTTTATAAAATTCTTATACATAATAAATATTTACTTAATGGTTTAATGAAACTTTAAGGCCAATGTTTATGTAAACACAAGCATGAACTAAAAGTATGTTCTTAACCGTGTTATGTATAGTTTTAATTTAATATTTTGTATGTAGTCTATTTAATTAATTACTTATAAATATGTGTATATCATTTATCAATGAAAAAAATAATTTTCCCCTATAATCCTTCGAACATGAGGTTTTCAGGGTTGGGCATACCGAAATATCTCTTGACTTATTAATTATATACAAAAAATTAAGGAAAACATTTCAAAGGCTACAAAAAATGTGATTAATTTAAATGTATAGACTTTAGCACGATTACATACTCTTGCAAGGATTGACAGTAAAAATGTTCCTTAAGTCTCTTATAACTATTAAATTAATACGTAATGAAATTTTAACAAATTTTTTTTTCAAGAAACGGTAGTTATATTATGACGTTATTTATTTAAAATAATAAGCAAAAATACTTAATTGTGTAAGAAAAAATTTAATTTTTAATAAACTACCCTCTTAGCACCCTAGAACATGTCACAAGAAAAGACCACCTACTTATTTCAATCAGACTCCCTTTTGTTTCCATACCGGCAATCAGATGTTTGTATTTGGGTCACGTGGGTTGCCTCTACGTGCGTACATATGTTTCTCTTCGAACAATATACGCCCTTATAATTCAATATGTAAACTAAATTTAAAGGTACTCGCAGTTCTTGTGGTAATAAAACTTTCTAATATTTTTTTCAAAGAAAATCAAATGAATTATGGCTTCGTTAGTTGACGCCAGGGTCATTAGATAAGATGAGATGACATTAAAGCATTGGCGGAGTGAATGAGAGAGGAAAATTGGAGCACCCTTAAAAAACCCAATAGCTCACGAAACTGATTTAACTCGGAAGAAGTTAAGTTTTATAATAAAGCAATAATATCATTTATATGATTGTTAATATATACTCAATTTTGAATTTTAATGATATTGACATCTGTAGGGTGTTACATTTGTTTACTGTTGCATTTATTCAGTAAAGTTGGAGCCACAATGCCACGACGGACAAGACACGACAGGCCCGACACGCTCAGTAGCCAATGAAACTCAAAATTCGCGCCCCGACGGCCCGCAAGTATTAGATTCATTTTCTAATTTCGTCGTGTCTTGCCGCATGACGGAAAGTAAAAATGTTCAAACAAAAGTAAAAATCACTAATATTTACCTGCTTGGTAAATCTTTACGCAGAAAATTTAAATTTAATTTTACGTGTAGGTACTTTTTCACAATTATTACAATTATTGTAGTGCGCCTTTATAAAGAAATATTGTTGTGTATGACCAATGTTATTATGCAAAATTTCTTCAAAATCGAATTGAATAAAGGATTATTTAAGCGAATAACTATTAATTGATAAAGTTCAGGCTAGAAAATAATAGGGTTTACACAGTTTCAGGCGCATCTATGCTGAATTTTATGGTCGCATGTGACTTCAAAATATTTTACGATTACCATATTAGAGTTTATCGTGCTAATGCTGTCGTAGTATTCTGACCCTATGATAGTAACTGTCGTGCTGGAACGCTGTAGGTTCGACGCTTAATCTGATTTTTCGTGTCGTGTTTGTCGTGGAATTGTGACTGCCGCTTTAAGCTCACGTGATACTCATAGACGAATATTGTGCACTATTCATTTACTGCTGAAATTACGTTTTATTATTTAGAAAAATGTTAATTTTAAATTTCTTCCGGTAGTTGAGAACCAAGTTGATTAATTTATCGTCTACCGATAACAAAGTTTTTGTGAATTTAATCTAAATAGATGAAATCGTGTTTGAGAGTACCAGTACATTAAAAAAATTATTTCTTTTTCATTGGTGAAAGATAAAGCCTCATTATATTATCGAGTGTTATTAACAAATTCAAACATTTTGAATATAAAACTAAGAATTTTATGTCTTCCTAAAAATGCAGTTCCTGCTTTCAGCAATAAAAACATAAACACAAAAAATTATTACTGGTTAAAAACCTCTGACAGTAATTTTCTATCTAACACTCTCTGGAAATAATACGATTCGGAAACATAGTTTATGCCTTAAATACTGAGTTCTATGCAAGTAACATAAGTTAATTTATAAAATTATTATCAAAAAACACGAATACAATAAAAGCACATATACAACATTCATTGTTTCAAATTGTGTTTTAGTCGTAGCAATAAACAACATTTAAGAACGTCTTGTTAACGCAATGCTTATAGTAGCCGATAGGCAAATAAGGCAGTAAAACTGGCGATGGAAATATTAAACTATGAATATTATCTGCAAAGCTAGAGATATTTGCTTGACAAAATAATAAAATACCTGTTAAATGCTCTTGCATGACTATGGCTTGTGGGAAAGTATTACATACCTTTTTCTCATTTGTAATTTAGAAGGTTTCAATTTACATGCTTTCAGTATTTAATTGTGACACATGCTCAATAATACTGCAATGTGCTAGAATAAAGTGATATCTTTACTGAATACAAATAACTTCAAATATCTCAAACGTAAAATACGTAACTATATAGTTTGAAATTATGATTTTTATGGAAATTATAATGATTCTTTAAGGTACATTATAATGATTCTTTAAGGTACATTATAATGGCTAACTGCTTGGAATTTTTTTACTTCATAAGTTTAATTTAAACATTAGCCCATAACACCCATACGCTTTCGTTATATATGTTTACGTATCACTCCGACAATTCAGTGAGTTTCGTAGATGAAATAAGTACGATAAGTGAATGTATTGAAATACGGTAATGTGATGATATTAACAACAAAATCACAAATACAATTCAACTAAATATAGAAGGTTTCCTATCTAAAATTGATTAGCAGGTGCACTTTGAAACATTTTCATTAAATACTATAATGGGCTCGAAGTAGGTAGGGCCTACATCGTGCTCATAGAATAAAGTAATTCCAACTGGAAGTTCTAGTTAAGATAAAGCGAGCTATTTTAAGTTAACATGAATAACATAAATACACAGTAAAATGGTTTCAATAAGAAGAAAAAGCATTATATCCTTTGCATACATAGTATGACTAGTAAATTGAGTAGCTATAAATGTTCAAACGTACAGGAATATGAACTAATCAGTCACTCTTTGTAAATATAGCAGCCAAATAAATTACACAATGAAATAGTACTCACCTAAAACATTCTTCATCATATGCTTCTCTGTAGCTAATGCGTGACGTCATCGATGCTCCACGTTCTCGAAGAGCCTGCTTTAACCGCAACACTTCTATTTCTTTCAAATCTGGATCGTGATTATGTGTATTGACGTTAGAGATGATTTCAAAACCATTCCACACAATTCGCGATTTACACCCTTTATCTTTGCAGCGCAAATACGAAATGTCCCTAACATTTTTATCTTTGACGTATTCGTAGTTCTCGTGGACGTATGTCACACAACCTGCCCGGTGACCTGTCAGTGTTTCCATTTTGTCTCGACAATGGTTTTCCAGGGCCTTATATACACCGCTTGTCTGCTCGGAAAATCCCTCTCCCCCACCCTTCGGGGATTAGGCTTGTTCAGCTACCTGAACTGGCAGAGAATGACCATGTACACGAATGAAATCTTCTCGAGTGGAATTTCAGGAGCCGAGCTTTCAACTCTTACTTGTATATTTTATTTTTTCCAATATGTTTGCTCCGGCAGAAAATAAACATACATATGCTGGATACTCAATTCTCATGTACTTGGCAAAATACTCCTATTTGTATAATAAAATTAATACCCAGTTACATTTAATTTTTCATTTAAATTAAAAATCATTCAGTTGCTGTTTTTACAAGAGAATCCCCCAGACATATGTATATTTCTGATATTTTTTTAGTATAGGCTACCTTAATGATTTCATTATTTTTAGCCGACTATTGCTTCTTAGTAATTTTTACAGTGTTCAGCGAGACAAAAATTTTTTGTTTGTTGAGTAAAGGAAGGGAGGTAGAAATAGCTCAATTGAAGATAATTTTTCTATCCAAGTTTATTCTGTAGTGCATATTAGCAGCAATAGTAAATAATGATTACACATCTTAAGAAGTTTTCAAACTTAAACCTATCGGAACGTCACAGACCTAAGCCTAAAAACATTTTCAACGGAAATACTAGAGCATGGAACTTAATAAATATTAAATAATCTTTCACTTCATATTTCTTAAACTTTCATGGCATGTCATCAACTGGAAATATGAGAATGTGTGTTCTCGCTAGTCTTATCTTAATGTTCTAATTATGCTTTATGGGAAAGTATTTAATTATTAGAATATTTTTATGTTTTCTTCTGTATCTACTTATGTTTCGAAATAAAATATTCTCTGGACCACCAGAAAAAATGTAGTAATAATTATAACTATCGATAATTGAAGTGTTATTTGCTAGACGCATGCAAACTCAATATAGTAGACACTAAAGATTGTCTGCTTTTTACACTATGAAAAAAATAAGCATTGAAATTGAGAAAAAATATTTTTGATAATATCCAAGAAGTGAAAATAAACTAATCTCGCGGTTAGAAGTCTATAAATTAATAAAACTATTTATAAGGCCTCACTTTCTAAGATAAGTTGCTACTTAGCTGGGATTATTTTTAAATTAGTCGATCGTAAAATGGTTAAAGAGAAGTTAATCAAAATAACTTCAAAATTATTTATCTCTCGAGTGTTTTTGCATTAGGTTCGGCTTAACTAAGTATTTATATAATCAGTACATCCACATACTGCGTTTTTTGGTGAGCTGTAACATGCTAGTGCCGCCTACGAAGCACTCTACCGCAGTCGGTAGTCATATTTTATATTTTTTCGGCATTGGCTACTTGTATCGTACAAATAACTTAATGTCGGTCCTGATCAGTAAAAAAATTTTTTTTATAAAGCCTCAACGCATGGTTAGCATAACCGAAAGACCAGATTTAAAAAAAAAAATATGTTTTCAAAACCATTACACATACTATAATAAGTAAATATGGAAAATAAGGAAAACGGGTCATGTTTTTTTTAGTGACTGTTAAAAAACCATTCCCCATTGATTATTAAAAGTTACAGATGTTCGATTTGTGAACCTTTCATAACGAAACAATTATGTAATCTGTGATCGAGTTTGTTCCACCTATTTTGTAATGTTCCACTGGTAACTGTTCGTAATGTTGCATTAATGCGTTCTTTAAGTTCATTGTGGTTTCTCAGCAATGTGATTCATGAACTAGAGCTTGATACAACTAAACAAAATTACAATGAATAACAAGAAGTGATTTTTAGAACAGTAGATGTCAAGAAAAATATAATAATAATATGGCAGCCGGAGAATGTCGTGTGCCTCACAGAGGCAATGGCATACTTCAGTTCACAATGTCGAATCCAAAGCCCAATGGGTGGGTCCTCATCATTTTGAATCACAGTATTGATACGATCCTCACTCAGTTGGAAATACCTAACCACAATTGCATCATTTTCACCTAATTGCGACGTTTTGTTGTTTTTTTAGCTGGGAAAAATATTGGTACATACTATTTTCTTAGTGGCAATGCAAATAAACTCATGATCCCTGAATATCTTTCTTACTTCACAGTTTTATAGCGAACTATATTACCCTACATAGTACATAGTATTCTCGTCCTTATGAATAAAAAGTTGTTTCATCGGAGAATATCAGTTTATTTGCGAAATCATAACATTTCAATTCGTCTTGCGTGCTATCGCAAAATTCAAATAGACTTTTTTTTCTTTTCGGTGTTACAACATTCAGTAATTATAAGTGACACGAGTCAAATTTATCTACCATACAGTTTTCTCAGAAATTCCTAGCTCGCAAGTTCCAGCTACAAACGACGTTTGTGAACCTTATTCATCGTTTTTTCCGCGACATTTGGCCAGCCACCAATAGTAAGGTTGCACAAGCAACTTTTACCTTATATCGATTATACTACCTCAAAATGTTCTTGAGCTTTGGCACTTTTTTTCAGTAGCGATATCTGTGGCCGCCTGCGAACAGTGGGCGTTGATCCGAAAATGAAAAATTAATTTGATTTAAGTTTCAATTATTTTCGCTACCTTCATTTTTATTATTTCTTAAATCATCTAGGTCTTGCTTGAAAGTTACATAGTTTTTAATCCGAATTATATAAAGGTGTCAAATGTTGGTACAGCCAAAAATTGCATGTGTAGGAGTTGGTAACAAGTGAGGCTAGGGCTTAGTTCATGAGAAACTTTGAGACTTTTACATTTGTATTTTAATTTAAGTATTTATACAAAACAGAGCCACGATGGCCGTGAAACTTAATCTCTTTGTGCCGCAATCTGTGAGAACTCGGGCATCAGGCACAACGGAGAACAGTCATGGAGGCTCCAGAAAGAGCTGTTGTATTTTTCACGCATGACTAAAACCACTGGCAACACCACACAAATTTGGTGGGATACCTAATAATTTTTTTGGCGAAATCTGGAAACTGTAGCAGACGTACCATTGGTGATTATCGACAGTACCCATATTTCTAAATGCATCCTACTAAGAAATAACGAAAGAAACCCTTGCACACTCCCAATGGCGCCGCCAAGGAGGGGGGGGGGGGGAAGTGGTTTGCAGGGAAAGTCTGATGAAACGACAAACTAAAGATGAATACTTAAACAAACAATCACACAGAAAACCAAGCCAAAATCAGCAAATGTTGAATGCACTGACAGCACAACGAATTATATGCAAGGAATTGGAACAAAATACTGCCAGGCTTGATTTTCTTTGTGTGTGTTTGAGTATTCATCTTATATTTGTCGGATCTCCAGGTTTTCTCTAAGATTTAATGTTTTCTATATACGTATGACACAGCAGCTAACCTAACAACTAGCTAAAAAAGTAAATAACTGATCAGCCATTGGAATACCATAACACACTTTAGGAAATGTCTGCAAACATGTCAGGAAGTAAGTAAAGCTAGTACGTTCTTGTATCCCCATTATATCTTTCTTTATAAATAAACTAAATACTTTAAAATCAATCATAAGTTAAGCTAAAAAAAACTGTTTGGCACAGCCTACAGGTGAAGGTAAGGTTAGAAATAATTATTTCTTCCGAAAACGTTCTGGAAAATAATAAAGGAAATGTGATTTTATGTATCCTTCAAAGAGGTTTAAAACAATTTGTTTGGATTTGTTAGGGTGTCTACATCGACAGTTATGAATTTTTTTTTGTTCTTCAGCCTTACTTTTTACCATTGGAGTAATGGTAGGTGATATAAAAAATTGAATTTAAAAAATTTGTAAAAAGATTTCAGGTTGAAACAAGTACGAAAGGATTCAATAGTGTACATAGTCAGTAGATCAAGAATTGGTTTAAAGTAACACTCTTGTTTTTCAACCTCTTGCAGCAATAGTTCGTCTTATTAAAAACTGTTTCTGGCAAAAGTTTTCTATAACAGTTATAAGATTTATATAAATTTTGAACGGGTTTTATAGCGTGCCTACCGAGACAGTTATGAATTTTTTTATTCCTCAACCCTTGTTTTTTTACCCCTATACAGTAATGTTTGGTTTAATCAAAAATTTATTTAGACAACATTTTTAGGGATTCCTCCTGCAAGTCCTATTGGTTAAAACGGCCGCGATATTAATCGTGTAATGTAAATTATTGCAATTTTTCTGTTTTTCAAAGATACTTCCCCATTTTAAGACAAATTGTCGTACATTGCCCATTACAGAACTCAACCAAGAATTTCCATTATTATATTTTATGTATCAGTATGTATGATGTTTGTGATATTGTGCAAAATTATGGCAGTTATCGTGTCCATAACAGTGTGATATATCTGTATACTAACTCTTCACCCGCTCGCTTCGTTGGATATAAGCTTGAGTTTAGAGGAAGATACATTAAAAATATCACATTTCTGTTAAATAAGCAGTACCCCGCTCATCGCCTCATGGTGATAGGTTGACCAGTATATAAGTTGATAGGTCGCAGCGCCATCTGGAGTATCCGTGCTTCGCTGCTGATGTTTACAGGCAGAACACTCTTGCACTTCTCATTATACATGCCCCTCCTCATGGGTGCGCCACTGCCTTGACAATAGTAATGGATACAATGCAAAAGCCTGTTGCCATGGAGACAATAGATATGAAAAAGAGGAATTGGCTTGTTGGTCATAAAGAAATATCACTCTACCAGATGAATTTTTCTTACTTCAATTACAGTTTTTGTGATTTATTACTAAAAAACAAGTCTTTATCGGAATAAAAAATAGCCCATAGCACTGAGGGATAATGTAGATTCCTAATATTGAAAGAATTGTCAGAATCGGATCAGTAGTTTCAAACAAACAAATTAAATTGATCTTACTATATTAATATACGTGAAGGAAAATTTTTTTTACACCTTTTTAAACAGTATGTGAGCACTGAGAATTGAGAAATTTCGCATAGTTAAAGTTCACAAGAAGGAGTAAAGACAGATAACATTCATTTATAATATGCATTATAAATGTATTTGATTAAATAACACAAATACATGTATTCGCATTGTGACTGCTTTATTCATATGAATGGAAAACGGATTTTTTTTCACGTAGTAGAAATAACCCAGTTTATCTGTGGAATATAAAAAAAAATATTTTCATTGTTTATATTGCTTGTCAGTCGCGCTGTTGTTTACTTTGTAACAGTTTGCCTTATATATTTTTGAAATACAGATATTTTTAATATTCATCTTTTGTAAAAAAACAATAATGTGTAGCATCAAAGTAAATTGATTCTCGCCTATTCATTATTTCATTAAATATTAAATACAGCTTGCTCACTATAATCTATCTCTTTTGCGCAACAACAATGCGTATTGAGTCCAGCCTATTTAAGTTGAGAAATTTAGGAAGTACATTATATTAAGTGGTTTCAATAATTTTAATGACCTTTATACATACATTTTCTTATTAATTCAGTTATTCAAACCTAATTCCATTATGACTCAAAATAGGACATTGAACATTTAGTATATTAAACCCTGTTTAATATTGGGTTCACTCATTCAATTACAGTTTTTTCCTTAAAGGTATTCGCCCCTACAACCACTATACCTCGGCATATAACATTGATGGGTCGGAGCGAATCATAAATAAGAAGGGATATATATTCGCTTAATAGGTCAAATGCTACCTTATAATGCAAATGATGAAATTATTTCGAGAGGTACATTTAAATGCACACTGAATGTCTTTCAAAATTTTTTTATGCTTCTGATTGTGGATTTATTTCATGTTGACATAAGGGAACAAAAATTTTACCTCTCTTGACTCGAAATAAATATTTAAATCATTGTATGATAGACTTAATTGAAATAAAACCTCTATAAATGGGCAGAAAAAAATATTTTGAAAACATTTGTAAACAAAATTCATCATTTTCTGCAGTAGCTCAGGAAACAGTTAAGAATTGAGGTTAACATTTCGAAATACATTTTTTTTTTATCACATGTCAGGTCCGCTGACACTTCTATTAAATATAGATAACGCAAAGAGTTTAATCAAACATGCAGTGACAATATAATGTAGTGGATAGTTTATATGTATGTGAGAATAGAAGGTAGAAGGTTATATTTCATTCAACAATATCAAACAAGTCTTAGATCTGAAGTTTAATACAATTTAACAGATTATTTAGAATCACACCCTAATGCCAGTTATGTTGGCCGTTAAGTAATTGTATATTTGTGCTTTATAAATTAGTGAAATAGAACAGCTTTCTCCATAAACAACTATTATTAAAAGTGCCTGAGATGAAATAAACTAAGTATTTCCTGATTATTTCAATTTACATTTTATCTTCAGTGTTTTCTTTTAAGTAATTTTTAAAATGGTAGTATCGAATAGGTACGTTTTCCGACAGTCTATATGTGTAAATGCATTAAGGATTGTTTTAATGAAACAATAAAAAACAGTTTTCTAGGACTTAGCTCAGACTTGTTGATTGATCAGGCTATATCGCTACAGAGTAATCTGCAACTGTAATGTAGTTAATTATAGCAGTTGCAAGCCTCATAACCAAATGGTAGAATCGAGCATGGAGCCGCCGGCCGGATGAGAGTTCCAGGCTGCAGAATGCCGCCTCACTTCCTGCGTTAAGATAATGAAAAATAAGTTTTTGGTTGTGGTATAAATTAAAGGGAGTCAAATGACTTTAAAGAGAGTTTGAGTCGAATGATTAGGTATTTTTGCAGCGGGGACCCGAACCCACATTATGTCGAGGACAATGCGGTAGATAACAAAAGAATGAGATTCAGTAACACGGGTTCAAGTCCCTTTGGAAGCAATCGGTTGTGCTGCCTGGTTGGCTCTCTGTTCGTCAACTTCGTAGTTTAGTTGCAAAATTGAGTTTATATTTGTTTCATAGCTTATGTTGATGTTTTATTTAGGTAAATGAGTAAACACCATGAGGGTTAAAATGAATTATTGTGATTATCATTACAACATACTGGGTAGCCAAAAAAAATGTTGTGGAACCTTAGCCAGGGATAAACTTGACTTTTTACTTAACAATCCGCAACGTTACTGGCATGACGCCAAAGATATACGGCGGCAAAACTCCGAACTGTCGCCCGTCACTCCACTCGCTCGCCGGGACTCCGCGCCGACCCCGCGCGGTTATCGCCTTTATCACCAGCTAGGGCTCTTGCCCACCAAGACTACTCGGAGGCGGCCGCGCCAAGCTTAAATAGGTCTCGCGCCCGCGAACTCGAACGTTCCCCGCGTGTCGGCACCTTGAACCTTCTCGATGGGCGTCGTCTGTCACCTGGCGGTGAATAACACGGTTACACTCAGCGGTTATGGAGGATGCTAGTAACTTAGAGTGTAAACAATGTGTTCCGACAAGGGGACAGCCGGCTAGGATGAAGAGTGCAGGAAGGAGGGAAGGGGGGAAGCACGGACTATGCTGACCACAGTAGCTGCCGATGAGTGTAAGGGACCCAGGAGGAGGTCAGGTCGGCTCATGTCCAGGCGCCCTGCCCGGGCCGTGACCTTGAGCGAGGTGTCCTTGAGCTTTTCACGTTGCACGTAGCAATATGTTTTTACATATTTAGCATAAATAGCATGAAAACCACTAGGTACTGCTTAAAATCACGTAAGATCTTATCGTAGGTATTTTTCGTAAGTATATATTGGTAGATTTAGAAACAGTTAATTTTATATTTTGTAACATGAAATTATATGCTGGTTTAGGAACCGAAATGAAATGCATAATATACTATTTTAAATCAATTTTAACCCTTTCTGAACTCTACAGCGACTTTCTTGACTTAAAATTCACCATTATGTAAATATCTTTTCTTCAGATACTACGTCACTTAAAACTAAGAAATCAGTTCTCTTAAAATGTTTAGTAAAAATTTTTAAATTGGAGAGAAAAATCATATTCGCGAGACAATGCTGCGGATAAATCGAAATAGCGTGTAGTTTAAAATAGAGTTTTATCCACTTTCATAACGGTTATTTTGCAGTTTCATACGACGTTTTAGGATTCGTTAGTAAGAAATGTTATTAAATTAAATAGGTGACACCCACGGAACATATAGATACTTTATAATTAAGGACCTTTCGTTGTCAAAAAAAGCTAATATAGATTGAGTCATTAAGCGGCCAGCGCAACGTCCAATATCGATGTTGTTTGCAAAAAATTATACAAGACGTATTATGTATGCGGCAGACACTTTTTGCCTATATGCGTAGTACCTGGCTCGAAGAGGTTGAAACATTATTCTGTTCCAACACTTAATTTACCAGGTAAGCTAAGTATTAACTGTCATTATAATTTACATCAAAAGTGTCTTGAAGTATAAATACAAAAAGTTTATATAATAGTTTTTGATTTTTTTTTAAGGTTACCAATCAATAATTTAGGTTATGGTGCTGAAAACTTTTTGGATTAGTCCACTTGTGACTATTATATACCCTTTTTAATCTTACTTTGTGCACCTTTGTTTTCACGGTTTTCACGGTTTTCCATCTCTTGCTAACGTAAAAAGTAAAATATATTTTATTTTGGGGGGAGAAAAGGTAATTCCCAAAAGTATTTAATTTGCACAATTACTGTCCTATGTCCTATATATTTATGTGTGTGTATTAGTATATATATAGCGGGAACCCTGAGTACATATATGAATACATGTATCGTACATACATTTATTTAGTATACTAAGAGCTGTTAGGCCTGTTTTCTATGCTAGTTTCACAGCAGAAAAGTGAAAGTTTCAACTTTTTTCCAGGTTATAGTGAACAACCGTTGGAAGAGAATGCTTTTGAGTTCCCTTCACTTGTTCAGCAAGAAGTGGGAAGTGAAACCGACATTGTAATTGATGGCGGAAGTACTGAGAACCCCATACAACTCAATGGAAGTCTGCTGAAGCAACCTGTGCAGTCAGGCTCACCAAATGATACCACACCATGTGCACCACCCCACAGTCCATTTGAGACAGGTAACTGCTTTGTTTTAAATTACCGTACATACATTTAATTTATCATAAGGTAAATATGTAGTTGAGCGGTATTTGCGAAAAAAAAATGTTAAAAGTCCGAAAATACCTTTATTAGATGCTCTTCAACTTCCTCTTTTCATTAAAAGCGGCGGAGATAAGAAATTCCAAATACTTTAGGAGATATCGCCGTTCTTATTTTGCATACAAGACCTGTGTTTATCATTCGACCGCCACCATTTTTTTATTTTGCCGTGTGTTGTGAATGCCTAATTAATGAAAATGGTCGATTATGTCAGGTCAGTTACATTATAAATACTTTGAAACTAAGCGTACATTAAAAATAATATGAAATTATTTGCAGTGGTTCTTTAGTTTTAAAGTATTTATAATGTAACTGACCTGACCTAACAAACCGGGACAAAGGATGAACAGTAACTCACATAAATTTTTTTTGTTACTTATTACTTGCGCAACAATAAAAAATAAGACTTTAAAATTAGAAACGTTAAAAACTCGCCTAAGTTGGAGGTGGTAATTAAACACCGTTTTAAAACAATAATTGAACTAAATAATCACGTATTGGTTAATTTGAATTCTGGGATCAATCACGTGACATCATTATCCAATAAAGAAATAGATACTGGTAAACAAGAAACAATGCGGAATGCCACATGAATGCACTGGTATAATTGTGATGAAATTAAAAAATTCGATATCTCCTAAAGTATTTGGAATTTCTTATCTCCGCCGCTTTTAATGAAAAGAGGAAGTTGAAGAGCATCTACTAAAGGTATTTTCGGATTTTTAACATATTTTTTTTGCAAATACCGCTCGACTACATATGATGAAATTTAAAAATTCAATATCTCCTAAAGTATTTAGAATTTCTTACCTCCGCCGCTTTTAATGAAATGAGAAAGTTAAAGAGCATAGAATAAAAGTATTTTCGGATTTTTAACATTTTTTTTCGCAAATACCGCCCAACTACATATTTACCGAATTTATAATGTAACTGACCTGACCAAACAAACCGAGACAAAGGAACAGTAGGAACTCACGTAATTTTTTTTACTTATTACTT